>NW_027456909.1:20000-57500 GCF_040206685.1 Ascaphus truei
AAAAGCGAGAAGTTTTAGAAATGTTTTGAATGTGAGGGGCGAATGTGAGAGAGGAGTCGAACGTGACCCCTAGGCAGCGTGCTTGGGCTACTGGGTGAATGATTGTAGTTCCAACAGTAATGTGGAAGGAGGTATTAGGGCCAGGTTTGGGAGGAAGTATGAGGAGCTCTGTTTTAGCCATGTTGAGTTTAAGGCGTCGGAGGGCCATCCAGGATGATATAGCAGAGAGACATTCAGAAACTTTGGTTTGTACAGCAGGTGTAAGGTCAGGTGTTGAAAAGTATATTTGTGTGTCGTCGGCATAGAGGTGATAATTAAACCCAAAAGATGTTATTAGGTCACCTAGAGAGAGTGTGTACAGAGAAAAGAGAAGAGGTCCCAGGACAGAGCCCTGGGGTACCCCCACAGAGAGATCAATAGAGGAGGAGGAGGTGTTAGCAGAAGAGACACTAAAAGTACGATGGGAGAGGTAGGATGAGATCCAGGATAGAGCTTTGTTCCGAATACCTAGAGTATGGAGAATGTGGAGGAGAAGAGGGTGGTCCACGGTGTCAAATGCTGCAGAGAGGTCGAGTAATATGAGCAGAGTGTAATGACCTCTGTCTTTGGCAGCATGGAGCTCGTCAGTTATTTTAGTGAGGGTTGTTTCCGTGGAGTGAGCAGTGCGGAAGCCAGATTGTAGAGGGTCTAGGAGAGAATAAGTGTTGAGAAAATGGAGCAAGCGAGAGAATACAAGACGTTCAAGTAGTTTAGAGGCAAAAGGCAGGAGGGAGACAGGTCGATAGTTAGAAAGACAGGTAGGGTCAAGCTTGCTGTTTTTGAGTAATGGTATGACTGTTGCATGTTTGAAGGAGGATGGAAAGGTTCCAGAGCAGAGGGAGGAGTTAAAAATGTGTGTAAGCGTAGGGATTATAGTAGGAGCTAGAGGTTTTAGGAGATGGGAGGGAATGGGGTCAAGAGGGCAAGTGGTAGAGGGAGAAGAGGAGATCAACAGCGACACATCCTCCTCTGAGACAGTGGAAAAAGACTCAAGAAAGGCAGGAGGAGAGTTAGGGAGAGGTGTAGGATGGGGGGAAGAAACAGGGGATGTTCTGCCGTATGGATTCCACCTTTTCCTTAAAATAGTCTGCAAAGTCCTGAGCGGAGATGGAGGAAGGAGAGGCAGCTGAGGGTGGTTTGAGTAGAGTATCAAAGACAGAGAACAGTCGGCGTGGGTTAGACTTGTGCATGTTATTAGTGCAGAAAAGTAGGCTTGTTTAGCTTGCGAGAGGGCAGAGTTGAAACAGGATAGCATAAATTTGTAGTGAAGGAAGTCTGCGAGAGTGTGAGACTTCCTCCAGAGGCGTTCAGAGGAACGAGTGGAGGAACGCAGCATGCGCGTGTGGGAATTTAGCCAGGGTCTAGGGTTAGAAGGGCGAGGGCGGCAGAGAGAAAGCGGGGCATGTAGATCAAGAGATGAGGACAAGACAGAGTTGTACTTTCTGACCAGGTTGTCAGGGTCTGTAGCAGAGCTGAGAGAGGAGAGGGAGGAGTGTAAAGTGGACTCAAAGTCAGGTAAGTGAATAGAGCGCAGGTTTCTGCAGAACCGGGGGGTAGATGGAGGTGGAGAAGGGGAGAAGCGAGATAAAGAGAATGAGATGAGATGATGGTCAGAGAGAGGAAAAGGGGAAATGGAGAAATCAGAGAGAGATAAGTTTTTAGTGAAAACCAGGTCTAAGTAGTGGCCATCCTTGTGGGTGCTGGCTGCAGTCCACTGTTGAAGGCCAAAAGAAGAGGTAAGAGAAAGAAAGCGGGAAGCCCAAGAGAGAGAGGGGTCATCAATGTGGCAATTGAAGTCCCCAAGGAGAAGAACAGGGGAGTCTGAGGAGAGAAAGAAAGAGAGCCAGGATTCAAAGTGAGAGAGAAAGGCAGAAGGGGGATGAGTAGAGGTAGGTGGGCGATAGATGACCGCCACATGAACAAGGAGAGGAGAGAAGATCTGGACAGTGTGAGCCTCAAAGGAGGGAAAAGCAAGAGAGGGGGGAATAGGAAGGGTTCGGTAACGGCAGACAGAGGAGAGCAGGAGCCCCACGCCTCCACCCCTGCCATCAGGGCGCGGTGTGTGTGTGTGTATCAGTGTGTCTGTATCTGTGTGTGTGTGTGTGTGTGTGTGTATCAGTGTGGCTTTTTTGGCGATAAGCTGGTGATAAGTGGCTTATCGCTGCTTACTGCATGAGGGCCTTAGGGAGGATTTGTTCCTTTAAAGTACACCTAGTTTGGCATAGGATTTGGATGTCAGGGTATCAATGTGCAACCCAAATGTTAAATGGGAGTTGAATGATCAGATATTTCAAACAAGTAACAGGGGCTAGGATGGTTTTAGAGCTGGTTTTTATCTGAAGCTCTGTCATTGGTAGCTTTAGCAATTTAGCTCTGGTCCCAAATACCATTGTTACAGTCTTGTCAGTGTTTAAAATCAGTTTGTTTTGGGAAATCCAGTTTCAAGTCTCAAAAATCAGATTGAAGTACGTGTTCAAGGTCAGAGAGGCGAGGGCTGCGTGCATATAGGATAAGATCTAAGGCCTCTCACAATAACCCGTTAGGAATATTAATTCCTCATCTATCCGACATAAGTATAAAATATAGTCTACCAAGACCCCTAATACAGAGTTACCCACCTTATACGGGAGCAGCTGCCAGACGAGTATAGTAAATGTATCTTATTTCTTTTGCCACTGGAGGGCAGCGTGGAGTTGCAAGGAGTGGCGCCCGTAAGGACGACGTGCCAGTTAGGCGGAAGGAGAAGCGCACACACTTTTATGTGAAACGGATATATTTGGGGAGGGATTTAGGAGTCTGAGTAAGAAAATTAACCATTTAAATATGTACAGATTTAATCCCACTTTTGGAAATTAGGGATGTTGCCTAAAAGTTTGAGAATGCATAAAGTGCCACCCATGGGCTTTAATGAAGCAGCATTTGTGGGCTAAATGGAACAGCATTCTGTATAAAGGTATTTTGGACTCGATATAAATAATTGATGCCAAAAACTAATATTAAGTAAATTGAGAATGGAAAAATCTTCAACACAAACGTACAGAATGTGATATTCTGAGAGATCTTACAGATGTTATCAAATCCCACAATGAATATATAGAAAATGTCTGTATAGAACGAGTCAAACAAGAATATGCCAATAAAACGTTTAATTGGGAGATACAGGGGCCACAATTCAGGTCATTTAGCTGAAAGAAGAGAAGCCGGTCAGCCGGTAGAGCAGGTCAGCCGGTCAGCCAGTAGAGCAGGTCAGCAGGTCAGCCAGAAGAGCAGGTCAGCCGGTCAGCCGGTAGAGCAGGTCAGCCGGTCAGCTCTGAGATCAGCATTACTTATATCCCCTAAACGTTGTCCCCTGCATGTAATGCTGCAGAACAGCCTACACTGCATATACTGTACATGAGATACTTAACCCTTTCTTTTCGCTCGACTAATCTGAATGATTTGCTAATTGGTTTGTAATTAGAGAGATATTTGTAGCAGAATCCCATGTATGTTATTTTTACCTTTTTAGATACCGTTTTGTGTAATAAAATATATGAGATCAGAGGGGCTTCCTGTTTGCACTCGTGTTTTGGCAGAAGTGTATATGTGACCCTATAAATCTCCCTCACACCTGGGCTTGGCAGCGTGACACTAGTGCAGCGTCCTGGGGAAGAATCACTGAGCTGTTAGCAATAGATACAACGGATAGAAAAGACACTACACATAGGTTTGATTAAAGAGAGTATTTTATTGAAATAATGAATCTCTTTGCTGGGAGGGGCCTGCAGCACATTGCAGAGCGATATAGTAACACGCAGAGCAATGCATTGCAGGCCCCTCCGGCAGCAAAGGGGTGAAGACCAATGCAGGGTGTATAAAGATCTCACTGATAATTCATGCACAAAGTGCAGTTTGTTGCTGTGATCCAGAGGAAGGCGAAACATAACCCCTGCTGTGCAATGGGGGAAAAAAATTCCTTCCTGACCCCATTAAATGGCGATCGGATGGTCCCTGGATCACTGCGCAGTGAGATCAGATGGAGCAGCACAGATCAGCGTTGTTATACACAGGGGCACACTCAGTATATAGAGATGCGGGTGATGGGGCCCTTGTGCCCCTGTGTATAACTCACCTGCTCCCCCATCCCCCTGCATATCTATCCCATTCACCCCTTTTCCTCCCGCATACCTCGCAGGGCCGGCCGGCCATTAGGCGGTCGCCTAGCGCGCAGAGGTCCTAGGGGCGCATTAATAATCATTATTATTTTTTCCTCTTATTATTTTATTTATTTATCTTTTTTTTAAAATTATTATTCTTTTTTTTATCCAGTATTTTGGCGCCCTTTTATTTTTATTTTGCGTTGCGCTGGGGTGCGGTCGCACCCCCCTGCAGCCCCGATATCTACGCCACTGTTTATTTTATTATTTTATTTATCTTATTATTTTTTATACAACTGGGGCACAAATTTTAAGTTTTGCCTCGGGCGCATGAAACCCGTGCTCTGGCCCTGCTCCTTGTTCTCTCTCACCCTCTCACGCCCAATATCCCTATCTCCCTCTAGTACCTGCCCCTCCCTCAGCCTTCCTGATCTTATCTGCCTCTCCTGCGGTCAAACCAACTTCTCAGGGCCCCTAGAATACCCCTGTATCTACGCCCTGGCTCCTCTGCTACCTGCACCTGGCTTCTTCTCCGCCTAAAAAAGGTGAAGCAGCAGATCTGTCCGCACCTCTCGTATTCTCCTACCTGCTCCCGGGGTCTTCTCCTCCGCCTAAAAAAGGTGAAGCAGCAGATCCGGCCACACCTGTCGTATGCTCCTTGGTCATCGTACACCACGTCTGCGTCATCGGCCGCCTTGTAGCCCACCTCATTGTTCCACTTGACGCCCGCTTTGTCGTATGCCTCGTCGTCCGCCTCGTAGCCCGCCTCGTCGTCTGGTGGCACAAAGGGCACCACCTTCGTGTGTGTCCTGATCTGCAGGAGACATGAAGTGTTTGTAACCAGGGACAGTGATACTCTGTATCGCAAGAGCTCCTGTGCCACTTATACCCCATCCCCAATACCACGTTATACCGCCCTCCACAGGGCAAATACCCGTTATACCCACCTCCCCAGGCCCAGTACCCAGTTATACAACCTTCCCAAGGCCCAGTACCCTGTTATACGCCCCTCCCCAGGCCCAGTACTCGTTATACCCACCTCACCAGGCCCAGTACCCATTATATACCCCTCCCCAGAAGGTCATGTTTCTATTTATCAAAAATACATTGAGTTACCTCTGGTTTTCAGGCATGTCCTGGGGGAGTTATCACAGAGACACAGAAACGTCGCTGAGTTTGGGTTAGTAACTCCCTTAACTTCTCAGCAGTTGAATTCCCCATTAGGCGCTTAGCACGTTAAAAACAAGCGTTGCTATTTCTCTGCATGAAGTTGCAGGTAATTGGAAGAGTTACACAGTGACGGCTATTTCATCACTCACCTTCTTCCCCCGAAACGGTCTTTTCTGTCTTATTTCCGGCTTCACATCGGATATCCATATCCATTCTTGGCCTCTGATCTGTATGCAAGGCAATGCTTTAAGACAGGGTTGCACAACCTTTTCCCCCTGCTCCCCCCTCCACCTTCCCCACCTTGTCTCCGACGTTCTGATGTAACGACGTCATGTGATATCACGTTGCTATGGCAATGCCACATCATGTGACGCCACATTGCTGTCGCCAGAAGCCGCCGGAGACAAGGAAAGGGAACTTACAGAGGCCTTGCACGCGATCTCCGGCATTTAATTTAAATGCTGTGGGGAAGAGCGAGGGGCCTCTGTAAGCGCCGAGCCCCTCCTCCCAAGAAAATGTCGTGCCCCTTGATTTGCGCACCCCTGCTTTAAGAGATATTCTGGGACCCTCCAACTCCTCCATCGGACCCTTCCTCATATTGACTGACCTTGCAGTGCTCTGCACTGACTTGCACTGACCTGCTATGGTGCCTCTCAAAATACCATGCTAACTCATTCTGAACATACATGTGTCCTTTTTACATGTTACTCAGCTTGTATGGGCCACAGACAGCTTTCCCGGGGTCCAGGACTAGTTTCCACCGGGGACACTCACCCATGGGTCGGCGACTTTGCGAGAACCCACCCCCCCCAACCTGTTTTCTCTTGCACTGCCATAGACAACAACATTTCGGCCTGCTGGTCTTTCTCAGGTAAAGTGGCTAAACCCACTAAATCCAGCAAAGAAAGGCCAGCAGCCGAAACATTGTAGTCTGTGGCACAATAAATTATCTTTTTTTATTCAAATCCGTGTGCCCTTTCCCATCAATCATATTGTATCCATTGGACGAAATGCCGGTCTTCCCTGAGACTAAGGGGCACCGGTAAAAGTATCACTACTTATTGTTTTTTTTTGGTGTGCAGCAAATCCCCATCATTTTTGCGTTCTCTTGCTCTGCCCCAATCTGACACACCACCTTGCTCTCTCACCCCCCTCTTAGACTCCCCCGTCACCCTTTCCTTCCTCAAAGGATGTCCTTTAATCAGATCTTACCCAAATTGTCTCCATCTCCCTTGGAAATGTTCTGTCTTTAAGCTGTGCGGCTCCTCTTGATCCGAACTTTCTTAGCTGACCCCTTTAGGTTTCGGCTCCGAGGGTCTAAAAAATAAGCGACTCCGAAAAGATGTGAAATATGCGCACGGGTCCTAATGGGGCACTGAGGGGGAGACTTAAATACTAGTAAATATAATCTACTGTGCTAACAAATATAATCTATTAACTAAGAAATATAACTTATTAAACTAAGAAATATAATTTATTAAACTAACAAATATAACTTATTAAACTAAGAAATATAACTTATTAAACTAAGAAATATATTTTATTAAACTAAGAAATATAACTTATTAAACTAAGAAATATAACTTATTAAACTTAGAAATATAATCTATTAAACTAAATAAATATCTATTAAACTAAATAAATATCTATTCAACTAAATAAATATAATCTATTTAAAAACAATACAATAAAAAGCTGGAGAAATGATACGTCAACCAAGCAACAGATGTGATGCCAATAAGCGTTGAACTCCTTGCAGATCCACCGTCAGCTGGTTGTGGCAGAAAGTGGTGACATACAGTAGAACAGAGTGGTTGAGCTGTAACCACGGCAGTCAGGTCAGAAATCAACACAATATTTTTTGAAATTTAGAATGAGAATGTTCTGTATGTCACATTCTGGGCTCAGACTCTGAGCCCTGTCACATGTTAGCAGCTTGTGATAATAGAAAGTATCCATATACTGGGATGTGATAAGAAACATGAAGGTCATTTTATAATGGGTCCCATAACCTGCTTTATATGAAGTATCATTTTACACTAATTAGTAGAGATGTTACATTTTGAAAAATAGCACTTCTGGCGACATTGTTCATTTTCTCTACAAATGATAAATGAAAAAGTTGGATAAAACGTTATATGTGTGTGTGCGCGCGCAATATATATATATAGAGGTATCAGTACCGTGTTAGCCGAGCTTCAATAATCAAAAAATAAATAGATAATACCGTTCTGTGGCTAAAGAAATGCTTTTATTTGTGCGAGCTTTCGAGATACACTGATCTCTTCTTCCGGCGATGTTACAATGAATGAAGCAAGCAAAAGGTATACTTAAAAACAGTGTCTCTTGGAATGTTATCTGTGCTGGTCCTTCCCCCGGTGTGGATGTGTTTTATGCCTAGAGACAGCTGTGTGTGCATAGATATAGCACAGTATGTTAAATTACGCTGCGGGGTCATGTGACGTCACCCTCGTCAAATGCCGCTGCAGGTCACATGACGCCGCATCAAGGTAAGGGGGGGGGGGGGCGCGAGCACCGGCAGGGGGGCGAGCTGCAAAAGTTTGTGCTCCCCTGGTATAACCAATAAATAATATAGCTGATATAGCAATTTGGTTGTGGCTAGAGAGAGATTATAATGGCAGTGAGAATTAGTGGTCAGAATTAATAACAGTGCAATTACTAAAAAGTAGCTGTAATAAAATAATAATAAACACTATGCCTAAACACAATAAAAGTCCAGAAACCTAGCTCTAATAGCTATGTTATAACTCAATCATAAAAGGATCCAATTCGGGCGTCCTCTGGAGCCCTGGCAGCTCTCTTCAGGGAAACAACCACCTCCTCGATAGATATCTAAACAAAAAAAAGAAGAGAAAGCGCCCGCTCCATGTGTAAATTCGGTTTAACAATTTCATTTCCTGGACAAGATAAAAATAGCAAACTCACAAACATCCGTTTGGTAAAAGCATTGTGTGAGACAGGCTCGGGCTCCGTGGTAATCCGGTGGTCACTCCGCAGCTCCAGACTTTGGACGATGACCGGGAAACTCGATAGGCTGCGCCCCTCGCAGTGTGGTCCTCCAGCAATCTGTGGTATGTTGTGGTTCCACTGTAAATCCGGTGTCTCGTCTTGGTCGCGTACCAACTTCCCTTCCGGCGTCAGGACGTATAGTGTGGCAATAGCAACGAGAAGAAAGTACTGAGGTGGGGTTGGATCCTCCTCGGTTATTTCTTGTTTTATTAATAAATAATTTACTATATTTTAATCTCTGGTGCGCATTGTGTGCATTTTTCTTCTTGTCTGCACAGTGCTTCAGATGCTGCATCTGAAAAAATGCCGGTGGATCGGGATGTGAGGTAGGAAAGTGACGTCCGCGCCGGAACGTTATTGCCACGCCTCCAAATATTTATTGCCACGCCCCCAATCGCACCCGCTGCATACCCTGCAAAGCCATAAAAAAGCTCAGGCTTCAGCAAGTGTATTGCAGCGTGTGTGCCTTCCCTCCGTCTGAAATACTATAGACGCAGCCTTATCGACGCTTACTAAATAGGCCCGTGTCTCTCTCTCTCTCTCTCTCTGTGTCTCTCTCTCTCTCTCTGTGTCTCTGTCTCTCTCTGTGTGTCTCTGTCTCTCTCTGTGTGTCTCTCTGTGTCTCTGTCTCTCTCTCTGTGTCTCTGTCTCTCTCTGTGTGTCTCTGTTTCTCTCTGTGTGTCTCTGTCAAAAGAACATTTCAGTATTGCCAAAGCGTGAGTAAAAGGGGGTGTGGGACAATGATTACACGAATACTAGGGGGTACGGTATAATGGTTATACAGTACATTACTTTTGTCTCTCTCTCCCTATGTCCCTCTCTCTGTCTCTCTCTCATTCTCTGTCTCTCTCTCTCTCTGTGTCTCTCTCTCATTCTCTGTCTCTCTCTCATTCTCTGTCTCTCATTCTCTGTCTCTCATTCTCTGTCTCTCTCTCATTCTCTGTCTCTCTCTCTCATCCCTGTATGATAGGTATGTTCCAACTCTATTTTTTGCTCTTCTTTTCCGTTTGAGAGGAGGGAGTCCCTCACCTCTTCAGCCACACACCAGGAACGCTGGGTTGCTTTCAGACGCTCGGAGAGGCGGATACAGTCGTGGATTGCAGGCACTGATTTATCTGGTAAGTACCGCAAACATGCTTGAACAAGGGCCGTAGACATTTTATTTGATGGTTTAGATTATCATTGTCTGTGGTTGTTAGTTATTGGTATTAGAGTTTTTTGATGTTGTTACGAATCAAATACATTTTGAAGTAGTAATCCCCTCCGAACTGGGCATTCCTGGCCAATAATGCCCTGGCTGTAAGAGTTGAAGGGCCCAAGCAAAGCCCCCACCTCTATACACACTAACACTGCAGGGGCATCAGAGTGTCTTGTTGTCATGGCAACAGGGGGTGTCACGTGATGTAATTTGTTTAATAAATTATTTTTTAAGGTGTCCCGGTTTTTCATTTTCGAAATCTGGTCACCCTATTGATCAAGCAGAAAAAGTGAAGAAACAATTGTAGTTTTGCTAATGGACGTCATTTTGGCATATCATTCGCTTTGAGGATACCCATTAATATGAAGAAAAATAACATCGATTCCCAATGTAGCCCCCCTTCCCTGGGCCAATCGCAGATCGGGCCCCCCTCCTCTGTACTAGGGTCTGGCTACGTGTCTGAGTGTGGTGCATACCTGCTGGCAACAGGGGGGCCTGAGTCTCCCGCGATGGTATGGGGGATGACAGGATCAGGTTTCTGGGGTGAATGCCTCCGTCTTATCAGAGCAGGATGAAATTTCTCTTCAGAAGGACTTGGAGAGACTGGAAACGTGGGCAGGTAAATGGCAAATGAGGTTTAATACAGATAAATATAAGGTTATGCATTTGGGATGCAAGAATAAAAAGGCGACTTACAAATTAAATGGAGATATATTGGGGGAATCCTTGATGGAGAAGGATTTAGGGGTGCTTGTAGACAGCAGGCTTAGCAATAGTGCCCAATGTCATGCAGTAGCTGCAAAGGCAAACAAGATCTTATCTTGCATCAAACGGGCAATTGATGGAAGGGAAGTAGACATAATTATGCCCCTTTACAAAGCATTAGTAAGACCACACCTTGAATATGGAGTACAATTTTGGGCACCAATCCTAAGAAAAGACATTTTGGAACTAGAGAGAGTGCAGAGAAGAGCCACCAAATTAATAAAGGGGATGGACATTCTAACTTATGAGGAGAGGCTAGCTATATTGGATTTATTTACATTAGAAAAGAGGCGTCTAAGAGGGGATATGATAACTATATACAAATATATTCAGGGACAATACAAGGAGCTTTCAAAAGAACTATTCATCCCACGGGCAGTACAAAGGACTCGGGGCCATCCCTTAAGGTTGGAGGAAAGGAAATTTCACCAGCAACAAAGGAAAGGGTTCTTTACAGTAAGGGCAGTTAAAATGTGGAACTTGATGGACGTACGTCTTTTTTCAACCTCATCTATTATGTAACTATGTATGTAATGGTGCAGCGCCTCCATCTCTGAGCCCCAGGAATACGGGTGGAATCCTTCCAGAGAGTCCCCCCCCCCCCCCCCTCGGGGATGAGAGATTCCAGTCTCACACTGTATATCTTTAAAAGCAGCCGCAGCTCTTTATTCACAGCAGCAGAATAGCAGCAACAAGACTATATATCAGGTACAGGGTGTCTTCCTCCACACAGGACTGCTCTCCCTCAGGATGGTCTCTGTGTCCCTGCCACCACCCCAGGTCAAGGGCACCCAGGGTGGGGCTAGCTCTTCCCTCGCCCCCTAAACAGGGTGAGAGGAATTGGTCCACCTCCCTAACTAAGGTTGCATCAGCTCTACTCAGAGGCTGATGGCTCCCCTTCTCCAACGGCCAATTGATATAGGCTCTCTCTGTCACCCTGGGCCAGCCAGGTGACAGACTCAGCAGACTCTAACTCTGGACTGAACTCTTAACTCTGACACACACTTCTACTAAATAGGAAGTGCACTGCTCTTTATGATATTGGCAGGCACTGCCCCTGTGTCTCTGCCTACCACACAGGGTCAGGTACCAATTTCAGGAATGTCCCGTTATTAGCGTAAACACAACAGAGTTCCATGGATCTAGCATTAAGACTGTAAGCTCTGCAGGCCAGGGATTTCCTTTCCTATTGTCTGATTTTGTTTGTTGCACTTATTGTACTATAATTCTCTGTACTGTATTGCCTCTCTTATAAAGCGCTATATAAATAAATATTTACATACATAATATATCTTAATGCATCTTAAGACACCTTAGAGTTCCCTCTATAAGACACTTTATGGTCCACTCAAGTGAATAGTCTGTAAGTAGGGTGACCATTCGTCCCGGTTTTGCCGGGACAGTCCCGTTTTTTTCTGCCCTGTCCCGATTTTAGCTCCGTCCCGGTTATGTCCCGATTTTTGTCCCTGGTCCCGGTATTGCGGGGCAGCGGCGGTGAGGAGAATGCGGCGGCCGGTAAGTATTTTCTATGTGTGTGTGTGAATGCTGCCGGGGAGACTGAATGAAGGAGAATGCCGGGGGCGGGACTTAGAATGCCGGCCGGCCCGCAGGGGATTGGTTGCAGGCAGGTCAGAGGAAGCCGGGGGCGGGACTTCCGCTTTGTGCAGAGCACAAGTGTCTTCCCGCTCCCGGCTCCTCTGTTCGCGGTGAGTGTCCCCTTTCTGTCCCGGGTCCCAGCCAGGGGGGGTAATAGGAGGTGGTAGCGGGGGTGCGCCTACCTTTGTACCACCTTGTACCTTTGCCCCCCTGGCGCTCCCACCATTGCCCCCCCGGCGCTCCCACCATTGCCCCATCGGCACTCCCACCTTTGCCCCCCGGCGCTCCCACCTTTGCCCCATCGGCACTCCCACCTTTGCCCCCCGGCGCTCCCACCTTTGCCCCCCCCCCGGCGCTCACAGCTTTGCCCCCCGGCGCTCCCACCTTTGCCCCTCCGGCGCTCACAGCTTTGTGTGTGTGTGTGTGTGTGTGTGTGTGAATCAGTGGGTGTGTGTATCTGTGTGTGTGTGTGTGTGTGTATGTGTATCAGTGTGTGTGTGTGTGTGTGTGTGTGTGTGTGTATGTGTATCAGTGTGTGTGTGTGTGTGTGTGTGTGTATGTGTATCAGTGTGTGTGTGTGTGTGTGTATGTGTATCTGTGTGTGTGTATTTGTGTGTATGTGTGTGTGTGTGTGTGTGTGTATGTGTATCTCTGTGTGTTTGTGTATCTGTGTGTGTGTGTGTGTGTATCTGTGTGTGTGTGTATCTGTGTGTGTGTGTGTGTGTCAGTGTGTGTGTGTGTGTGTGTGTGTGTGTGTGTGTGTGTGTGTGTGTGTGTGTGCGCGTGTTTCAGTGTGTGTGTGTGTGTTTCAGTGTGTGTGTGTGTTTCAGTGTGTGTGTGTGTTTCAGTGTGTGTGTGTGTGTGTGTATCAGTGGGTCTGTGTGTGTGTGAATCAGTGGGTGTGTGTGTGTGTGTGTGTGTGTGTGAATCAGTGGGTGTGTGTGTGTGTGTGTGTGTGTGTGTGAATCAGTGTGTGTGTGTGTGTGTGTGTGTATTAGTGGGTGGGTGTGTGTGTGTGTGTATCAGTGTGTCTGTATCTGTGTGTGTGTGTATTGTATTGTATTGTATGTCTTTATTTATATAGCGCCATTAGTGTACATAGCGCTTCACAGTAGTAATACATGTGGTAATCAAATAAATAACAGATAATATAAAAAACATATCATGGGAATAAGTGCTTTAGACATAAAAGTAACATTTCGGAAGAGGAGTCCCTGCCCCGAGGAGCTTACAGTCTAATTGGTAGGTAGGGAGAACGTACAGAGACAGTAGGAGGGAGTTCTGGTAAGTGCGTCTGCAGGGGGTCAAGCATTATGTATCGTGTTTAGAATATCCACAGTGCTATTCATATGCTTCTTTAAGCAAGTGTGTCTTAAGGTGGGTCTTAAAGGTGGATAGAGAGGGTGCTAGTCGGGTACTGAGGGGAAGGGCATTCCAGAGATGTGGGGCAGTCAGTGAAAAAGGTTTAAGGCGGGAGAGGGCTTTAGATACAAAGGGGGTAGAAAGAAGACATCCTTGAGAAGAACGCAAGAGTCTGGATGGTGCATACCGAGAAATTAGGGATGAGATGTAAGGAGGGGCAGAAGAATGTAAAGCTTTAAAAGTGAGGAGAAGAATGGAGTGTGAGATGCGGGATTTGATCGGAAGCCAGGAGAGGGATTTCATGAGGGGAGATGCTGAGACAGATCTAGGAAAGAGTAGAGTGATTCTGGCAGCAGCATTTAGGATAGATTGTAGGGGAGACAGGTGAGAGGCAGGAAGGCCGGACAGCAGGAGGTTACAGTAATCAAGACAGGAGAGAATGAGGGCCTGAGTCAGAGTTTTAGCAGTCGAACAACAGAGGAAAGGGCGTATCTTAGTTATATTGCGGAGGAAAAAGCGACAAGTTTTAGAAATGTTTTGAATGTGAGGGGCGAATGTGAGAGAGGAGTCGAACGTGACCCCTAGGCAGCGTGCTTGGGCTACTGGGTGAATGATTGTAGTTCCAACAGTAATGTGGAAGGAGGTATTAGGGCCAGGTTTGGAAGGAAGTATGAGGAGCTCTGTTTTAGCCATGTTGAGTTTAAGGCGTCGGAGGGCCATCCAGGATGATATAGCAGAGAGACATTCAGAAACTTTGGTTTGTACAGCAGGTGTAAGGTCAGGTGTTGAAAAGTATATTTGTGTGTCGTCGGCATAGAGGTGATAATTAAACCCAAAAGATGTTATTAGGTCACCTAGAGAGAGTGTGTACAGAGAAAAGAGAAGAGGTCCCAGGACAGAGCCCTGGGGTACCCCCACAGAGAGATCAATAGAGGAGGAGGAGGTGTTAGCAGAAGAGACACTAAAAGTACGATGGGAGAGGTAGGATGAGATCCAGGATAGAGCTTTGTTCCGAATACCTAGAGTATGGAGAATGTGGAGGAGAAGAGGGTGGTCCACGGTGTCAAATGCTGCAGAGAGGTCGAGTAATATGAGCAGAGTGTAATGACCTCTGTCTTTGGCAGCATGGAGCTCGTCAGTTATTTTAGTGAGGGTTGTTTCCGTGGAGTGAGCAGTGCGGAAGCCAGATTGTAGAGGGTCTAGGAGAGAATAAGTGTTGAGAAAATGGAGCAAGCGAGAGAATACAAGACGTTCAAGTAGTTTAGAGGCAAAAGGCAGGAGGGAGACAGGTCGATAGTTAGAAAGACAGGTAGGGTCAAGCTTGCTGTTTTTGAGTAATGGTATGACTGTTGCATGTTTGAAGGAGGATGGAAAGGTTCCAGAGCAGAGGGAGGAGTTAAAAATGTGTGTAAGCGTAGGGATTATAGTAGGAGCTAGAGGTTTTAGGAGATGGGAGGGAATGGGGTCAAGAGGGCAAGTGGTAGAGGGAGAAGAGGAGATCAACAGCGACACATCCTCCTCTGAGACAGTGGAAAAAGACTCAAGGAAGGCAGGAGGAGAGTTAGGAAGAGGTGTAGGATGGGGGGAAGAAACAGGGGATGTTCTGCCGTATGGATTCCACCTTTTCCTTAAAATAGTCTGCAAAGTCCTGAGCGGAGATGGAGGAAGGAGAGGCAGCTGAGGGTGGTTTGAGTAGAGTATCAAAGACAGAGAACAGTCGGCGTGGGTTAGACTTGTGCATGTTATTAGTGCAGAAAAGTAGGCTTGTTTAGCTTGCGAGAGGGCAGAGTTGAAACAGGATAGCATAAATTTGTAGTGAAGGAAGTCTGCGAGAGTGTGAGACTTCCTCCAGAGGCGTTCAGAGGAACGAGTGGAGGAACGCAGCATGCGCGTGTGGGAATTTAGCCAGGGTCTAGGGTTAGAAGGGCGAGGGCGGCAGAGAGAAAGCGGGGCATGTAGATCAAGAGATGAGGACAAGACAGAGTTGTACTTTCTGACCAGGTTGTCAGGGTCTGTAGCAGAGCTGAGAGAGGAGAGGGAGGAGTGTAAAGTGGACTCAAAGTCAGGTAAGTGAATAGAGCGCAGGTTTCTGCAGAACCGGGGGGTAGATGGAGGTGGAGAAGGGGAGAAGCGAGATAAAGAGAATGAGATGAGATGATGGTCAGAGAGAGGAAAAGGGGAAATGGAGAAATCAGAGAGAGATAAGTTTTTAGTGAAAACCAGGTCTAAGTAGTAGCCATCCTTGTGGGTGCTGGCTGCAGTCCACTGTTGAAGGCCAAAAGAAGAGGTAAGAGAAAGAAAGCGGGAAGCCCAAGAGAGAGAGGGGTCATCAATGTGGCAATTGAAGTCCCCAAGGAGAAGAACAGGGGAGTCTGAGGAGAGAAAGAAAGAGAGCCAGGATTCAAAGTGAGAGAGAAAGGCAGAAGGGGGATGAGTAGAGGTAGGTGGGCGATAGATGACCGCCACATGAACAGGGAGAGGAGAGAAGATCTGGACAGTGTGAGCCTCAAAGGAGGGAAAAGCAAGAGAGGGGGGAATAGGAAGGGTTCGGTAACGGCAGACAGAGGAGAGCAGGAGCCCCACGCCTCCACCCCTGCCATCAGGGCGCGGTGTGTGTGTGTGTATCAGTGTGTCTGTATCTGTGTGTGTGTGTGTGTGTGTATCAGTGTGGCTTTTTTGGCGATAAGCTGGTGATAAGTGGCTTATCGCTGCTTACTGCATGAGGGCCTTAGGGAGGATTTGTTCCTTTAAAGTACACCTAGTTTGGCATAGGATTTGGATGTCAGGGTATCAATGTGCAACCCAAATGTTAAATGGGAGTTGAATGATCAGATATTTCAAACAAGTAACAGGGGCTAGGATGGTTTTAGAGCTGGTTTTTATCTGAAGCTCTGTCATTGGTAGCTTTAGCAATTTAGCTCTGGTCCCAAATACCATTGTTACAGTCTTGTCAGTGTTTAAAATCAGTTTGTTTTGGGAAATCCAGTTTCAAGTCTCAAAAATCAGATTGAAGTACGTGTTCAAGGTCAGAGAGGCGAGGGCTGCGTGCATATAGGATAAGATCTAAGGCCTCTCACAATAACCCGTTAGGAATATTAATTCCTCATCTATCCGACATAAGTATAAAATATAGTCTACCAAGACCCCTAATACAGAGTTACCCACCTTATACGGGAGCAGCTGCCAGACGAGTATAGTAAATGTATCTTATTTCTTTTGCCACTGGAGGGCAGCGTGGAGTTGCAAGGAGTGGCGCCCGTAAGGACGACGTGCCAGTTAGGCGGAAGGAGAAGCGCACACACTTTTATGTGAAACGGATATATTTGGGGAGGGATTTAGGAGTCTGAGTAAGAAAATTAACCATTTAAATATGTACAGATTTAATCCCACTTTTGGAAATTAGGGATGTTGCCTAAAAGTTTGAGAATGCATAAAGTGCCACCCATGGGCTTTAATGAAGCAGCATTTGTGGGCTAAATGGAACAGCATTCTGTATAAAGGTATTTTGGACTCGATATAAATAATTGATGCCAAAAACTAATATTAAGTAAATTGAGAATGGAAAAATCTTCAACACAAACGTACAGAATGTGATATTCTGAGAGATCTTACAGATGTTATCAAATCCCACAATGAATATATAGAAAATGTCTGTATAGAACGAGTCAAACAAGAATATGCCAATAAAACGTTTAATTGGGAGATACAGGGGCCACAATTCAGGTCATTTAGCTGAAAGAAGAGAAGCCGGTCAGCCGGTAGAGCAGGTCAGCCGGTCAGCCAGTAGAGCAGGTCAGCAGGTCAGCCAGAAGAGCAGGTCAGCCGGTCAGCCGGTAGAGCAGGTCAGCCGGTCAGCTCTGAGATCAGCATTACTTATATCCCCTAAACGTTGTCCCCTGCATGTAATGCTGCAGAACAGCCTACACTGCATATACTGTACATGAGATACTTAACCCTTTCTTTTCGCTCGACTAATCTGAATGATTTGCTAATTGGTTTGTAATTAGAGAGATATTTGTAGCAGAATCCCATGTATGTTATTTTTACCTTTTTAGATACCGTTTTGTGTAATAAAATATATGAGATCAGAGGGGCTTCCTGTTTGCACTCGTGTTTTGGCAGAAGTGTATATGTGACCCTATAAATCTCCCTCACACCTGGGCTTGGCAGCGTGACACTAGTGCAGCGTCCTGGGGAAGAATCACTGAGCTGTTAGCAATAGATACAACGGATAGAAAAGACACTACACATAGGTTTGATTAAAGAGAGTATTTTATTGAAATAATGAATCTCTTTGCTGGGAGGGGCCTGCAGCACATTGCAGAGCGATATAGTAACACGCAGAGCAATGCATTGCAGGCCCCTCCGGCAGCAAAGGGGTGAAGACCAATGCAGGGTGTATAAAGATCTCACTGATAATTCATGCACAAAGTGCAGTTTGTTGCTGTGATCCAGAGGAAGGCGAAACATAACCCCTGCTGTGCAATGGGGGAAAAAAATTCCTTCCTGACCCCATTAAATGGCGATCGGATGGTCCCTGGATCACTGCGCAGTGAGATCAGATGGAGCAGCACAGATCAGCGTTGTTATACACAGGGGCACACTCAGTATATAGAGATGCGGGTGATGGGGCCCTTGTGCCCCTGTGTATAACTCACCTGCTCCCCCATCCCCCTGCATATCTATCCCATTCACCCCTTTTCCTCCCGCATACCTCGCAGGGCCGGCCGGCCATTAGGCGGTCGCCTAGCGCGCAGAGGTCCTAGGGGCGCATTAATAATCATTATTATTTTTTCCTCTTATTATTTTATTTATTTATCTTTTTTTTTAAATTATTATTCTTTTTTTTATCCAGTATTTTGGCGCCCTTTTATTTTTATTTTGCGTTGCGCTGGGGTGCGGTCGCACCCCCCTGCAGCCCCGATATCTACGCCACTGTTTATTTTATTATTTTATTTATCTTATTATTTTTTATACAACTGGGGCACAAATTTTAAGTTTTGCCTCGGGCGCATGAAACCCGTGCTCTGGCCCTGCTCCTTGTTCTCTCTCACCCTCTCACGCCCAATATCCCTATCTCCCTCTAGTACCTGCCCCTCCCTCAGCCTTCCTGATCTTATCTGCCTCTCCTGCGGTCAAACCAACTTCTCAGGGCCCCTAGAATACCCCTGTATCTACGCCCTGGCTCCTCTGCTACCTGCACCTGGCTTCTTCTCCGCCTAAAAAAGGTGAAGCAGCAGATCTGTCCGCACCTCTCGTATTCTCCTACCTGCTCCCGGGGTCTTCTCCTCCGCCTAAAAAAGGTGAAGCAGCAGATCCGGCCACACCTGTCGTATGCTCCTTGGTCATCGTACACCACGTCTGCGTCATCGGCCGCCTTGTAGCCCACCTCATTGTTCCACTTGACGCCCGCTTTGTCGTATGCCTCGTCGTCCGCCTCGTAGCCCGCCTCGTCGTCTGGTGGCACAGAGGGCACCACCTTCGTGTGTGTCCTGATCTGCAGGAGACATGAAGTGTTTGTAACCAGGGACAGTGATACTCTGTATCGCAAGAGCTCCTGTGCCACTTATACCCCATCCCCAATACCACGTTATACCGCCCTCCACAGGGCAAATACCCGTTATACCCACCTCCCCAGGCCCAGTACCCAGTTATACAACCTTCCCAAGGCCCAGTACCCTGTTATACGCCCCTCCCCAGGCCCAGTACTCGTTATACCCACCTCACCAGGCCCAGTACCCATTATATACCCCTCCCCAGAAGGTCATGTTTCTATTTATCAAAAATACATTGAGTTACCTCTGGTTTTCAGGCATGTCCTGGGGGAGTTATCACAGAGACACAGAAACGTCGCTGAGTTTGGGTTAGTAACTCCCTTAACTTCTCAGCAGTTGAATTCCCCATTAGGCGCTTAGCACGTTAAAAACAAGCGTTGCTATTTCTCTGCATGAAGTTGCAGGTAATTGGAAGAGTTACACAGTGACGGCTATTTCATCACTCACCTTCTTCCCCCGAAACGGTCTTTTCTGTCTTATTTCCGGCTTCACATCGGATATCCATATCCATTCTTGGCCTCTGATCTGTATGCAAGGCAATGCTTTAAGACAGGGTTGCACAACCTTTTCCCCCTGCTCCCCCCTCCACCTTCCCCACCTTGTCTCCGACGTTCTGATGTAACGACGTCATGTGATATCACGTTGCTATGGCAATGCCACATCATGTGACGCCACGTTGCTGTCGCCAGAAGCCGCCGGAGACAAGGAAAGGGAACTTACAGAGGCCTTGCACGCGATCTCCGGCATTTAATTTAAATGCTGTGGGGAAGAGCGAGGGGCCTCTGTAAGCGCCGAGCCCCTCCTCCCAAGAAAATGTCGTGCCCCTTGATTTGCGCACCCCTGCTTTAAGAGATATTCTGGGACCCTCCAACTCCTCCATCGGACCCTTCCTCATATTGACTGACCTTGCAGTGCTCTGCACTGACTTGCACTGACCTGCTATGGTGCCTCTCAAAATACCATGCTAACTCATTCTGAACATACATGTGTCCTTTTTACATGTTACTCAGCTTGTATGGGCCACAGACAGCTTTCCCGGGGTCCAGGACTAGTTTCCACCGGGGACACTCACCCATGGGTCGGCGACTTTGCGAGAACCCACCCCCCCCCAACCTGTTTTCTCTTGCACTGCCATAGACAACAACATTTCGGCCTGCTGGTCTTTCTCAGGTAAAGTGGCTAAACCCACTAAATCCAGCAAAGAAAGGCCAGCAGCCGAAACATTGTAGTCTGTGGCACAATAAATTATCTTTTTTTATTCAAATCCGTGTGCCCTTTCCCATCAATCATATTGTATCCATTGGACGAAATGCCGGTCTTCCCTGAGACTAAGGGGCACCGGTAAAAGTATCACTGCTTATTGGTTTTTTTTGGTGTGCAGCAAATCCCCATCATTTTTGCGTTCTCTTGCTCTGCCCCAATCTGACACACCACCTTGCTCTCTCACCCCCCTCTTAGACTCCCCTGTCACCCTTTCCTTCCTCAAAGGATGTCCTTTAATCAGATCTTACCCAAATTGTCTCCATCTCCCTTGGAAATGTTCTGTCTTTAAGCTGTGCGGCTCCTCTTGATCCGAACTTTCTTAGCTGACCCCTTTAGGTTTCGGCTCCGAGGGGCTAAAAAATAAGCGACTCCGAAAAGATGTGAAATATGCGCACGGGTCCTAATGGGGCACTGAGGGGGAGACTTAAATACTAGTAAATATAATCTACTGTGCTAACAAATATAATCTATTAACTAAGAAATATAACTTATTAAACTAAGAAATATAATTTATTAAACTAACAAATATAACTTATTAAACTAAGAAATATAACTTATTAAACTAAGAAATATATTTTATTAAACTAAGAAATATAACTTATTAAACTAAGAAATATAACTTATTAAACTTAGAAATATAATCTATTAAACTAAATAAATATCTATTAAACTAAATAAATATCTATTCAACTAAATAAATATAATCTATTTAAAAACAATACAATAAAAAGCTGAAGAAATGATACGTCAACCAAGCAACAGATGTGATGCCAATAAGCGTTGAACTCCTTGCAGATCCACCGTCAGCTGGTTGTGGCAGAAAGTGGTGACATACAGTAGAACAGAGTGGTTGAGCTGTAACCACGGCAGTCAGGTCAGAAATCAACACAATATTTTTTGAAATTTAGAATGAGAATGTTCTGTATGTCACATTCTGGGCTCAGACTCTGAGCCCTGTCACATGTTAGCAGCTTGTGATAATAGAAAGTATCCATATACTGGTATGTGATAAGAAACATGAAGGTCATTTTATAATGGGTCCCATAACCTGCTTTATATGAAGTATCATTTTACACTAATTAGTAGAGATGTTACATTTTGAAAAATAGCACTTCTGGCGACATTGTTCATTTTCTCTACAAATGATAAATGAAAAAGTTGGATAAAACGTTATATGTGTGTGTGCGCGCGCAATATATATATATAGAGGTATCAGTACCGTGTTAGCCGAGCTTCAATAATCAAAAAATAAATAGATAATACCGTTCTGTGGCTAACGAAATGCTTTTATTTGTGCGAGCTTTCGAGATACACTGATCTCTTCTTCCGGCGATGTTACAATGAATGAAGCAAGCAAAAGGTATACTTAAAAACAGTGTCTCTTGGAATGTTATCTGTGCTGGTCCTTCCCCCGGTGTGGATGTGTTTTATGCCTAGAGACAGCTGTGTGTGCATAGATATAGCACAGTATGTTAAATTACGCTGCGGGGTCATGTGACGTCACCCTCGTCAAATGCCGCTGCAGGTCACATGACGCCGCATCAAGGTAAGGGGGGGGGGCGCGAGCACCGGCAGGGGGGCGAGCTGCAAAAGTTTGTGCTCCCCTGGTATAACCAATAAATAATATAGCTGATATAGCAATTTGGTTGTGGCTAGAGAGAGATTATAATGGCAGTGAGAATTAGTGGTCAGAATTAATAACAGTGCAATTACTAAAAAGTAGCTGTAATAAAATAATAATAAACACTATGCCTAAACACAATAAAAGTCCAGAAACCTAGCTCTAATAGCTATGTTATAACTCAATCATAAAAGGATCCAATTCGGGCGTCCTCTGGAGCCCTGGCAGCTCTCTTCAGGGAAACAACCACCTCCTCGATAGATATCTAAACAAAAAAAAGAAGAGAGAGCGCCCGCTCCATGTGTAAATTCGGTTTAACAATTTCATTTCCTGGACAAGATAAAAATAGCAAACTCACAAACATCCGTTTGGTAAAAGCATTGTGTGAGACAGGCTCGGGCTCCGTGGTAATCCGGTGGTCACTCCGCAGCTCCAGACTTTGGACGATGACCGGGAAACTCGATAGGCTGCGCCCCTCGCAGTGTGGTCCTCCAGCAATCTGTGGTATGTTGTGGTTCCACTGTAAATCCGGTGTCTCGTCTTGGTCGCGTACCAACTTCCCTTCCGGCGTCAGGACGTATAGTGTGGCAATAGCAACGAGAAGAAAGTACTGAGGTGGGGTTGGATCCTCCTCGGTTATTTCTTGTTTTATTAATAAATAATTTACTATATTTTAATATCTTGTGCGCATTGTGTGCATTTTTCTTCTTGTCTGCACAGTGCTTCAGATGCTGCATCTGAAAAAATGCCGGTGGATCGGGATGTGAGGTAGGAAAGTGACGTCCGCGCCGGAACGTTATTGCCACGCCTCCAAATATTTATTGCCACGCCCCCAATCGCACCCGCTGCATACCCTGCAAAGCCATAAAAAAGCTCAGGCTTCAGCAAGTGTATTGCAGCGTGTGTGCCTTCCCTCCGTCTGAAATACTATAGACGCAGCCTTATCGACGCTTACTAAATAGGCCCGTGTCTCTCTCTCTCTCTCTCTCTGTGTCTCTCTCTCTCTCTCTGTGTCTCTGTCTCTCTCTGTGTGTCTCTGTCTCTCTCTGTGTGTCTCTCTGTGTCTCTGTCTCTCTCTCTGTGTCTCTGTCTCTCTCTGTGTGTCTCTGTTTCTCTCTGTGTGTCTCTGTCAAAAGAACATTTCAGTATTGCCAAAGCGTGAGTAAAAGGGGGTGTGGGACAATGATTACACGAATACTAGGGGGTACGGTATAATGGTTATACAGTACATTACTTTTGTCTCTCTCTCCCTATGTCCCTCTCTCTGTCTCTCTCTCATTCTCTGTCTCTCTCTCTCTCTGTGTCTCTCTCTCATTCTCTGTCTCTCTCTCATTCTCTGTCTCTCATTCTCTGTCTCTCATTCTCTGTCTCTCTCTCATTCTCTGTCTCTCTCTCTCATCCCTGTATGATAGGTATGTTCCAACTCTATTTTTTGCTCTTCTTTTCCGTTTGAGAGGAGGGAGTCCCTCACCTCTTCAGCCACACACCAGGAACGCTGGGTTGCTTTCAGACGCTCGGAGAGGCGGATACAGTCGTGGATTGCAGGCACTGATTTATCTGGTAAGTACCGCAAACATGCTTGAACAAGGGCCGTAGACATTTTATTTGATGGTTTAGATTATCATTGTCTGTGGTTGTTAGTTATTGGTATTAGAGTTTTTTGATGTTGTTACGAATCAAATACATTTTGAAGTAGTAATCCCCTCCGAACTGGGCATTCCTGGCCAATAATGCCCTGGCTGTAAGAGTTGAAGGGCCCAAGCAAAGCCCCCACCTCTATACACACTAACACTGCAGGGGCATCAGAGTGTCTTGTTGTCATGGCAACAGGGGGTGTCACGTGATGTAATTTGTTTAATAAATTATTTTTTAAGGTGTCCCGGTTTTTCATTTTCGAAATCTGGTCACCCTATTGATCAAGCAGAAAAAGTGAAGAAACAATTGTAGTTTTGCTAATGGACGTCATTTTGGCATATCATTCGCTTTGAGGATACCCATTAATATGAAGAAAAATAACATCGATTCCCAATGTAGCCCCCCTTCCCTGGGCCAATCGCAGATCGGGCCCCCCTCCTCTGTACTAGGGTCTGGCTACGTGTCTGAGTGTGGTGCATACCTGCTGGCAACAGGGGGGCCTGAGTCTCCCGCGATGGTATGGGGGATGACAGGATCAGGTTTCTGGGGTGAATGCCTCCGTCTTATCAGAGCAGGATGAAATTTCTCTTCAGAAGGACTTGGAGAGACTGGAAACGTGGGCAGGTAAATGGCAAATGAGGTTTAATACAGATAAATATAAGGTTATGCATTTGGGATGCAAGAATAAAAAGGCGACTTACAAATTAAATGGAGATATATTGGGGGAATCCTTGATGGAGAAGGATTTAGGGGTGCTTGTAGACAGCAGGCTTAGCAATAGTGCCCAATGTCATGCAGTAGCTGCAAAGGCAAACAAGATCTTATCTTGCATCAAACGGGCAATTGATGGAAGGGAAGTAGACATAATTATGCCCCTTTACAAAGCATTAGTAAGACCACACCTTGAATATGGAGTACAATTTTGGGCACCAATCCTAAGAAAAGACATTTTGGAACTAGAGAGAGTGCAGAGAAGAGCCACCAAATTAATAAAGGGGATGGACATTCTAACTTATGAGGAGAGGCTAGCTATATTGGATTTATTTACATTAGAAAAGAGGCGTCTAAGAGGGGATATGATAACTATATACAAATATATTCAGGGACAATACAAGGAGCTTTCAAAAGAACTATTCATCCCACGGGCAGTACAAAGGACTCGGGGCCATCCCTTAAGGTTGGAGGAAAGGAATTTTCACCAGCAACAAAGGAAAGGGTTCTTTACAGTAAGGGCAGTTAAAATGTGGAACTCATTACCCATGGAGACTGTGATGGCAGATACAATAGATTTGTTCAAAAAAAGGTTGGACATCTTTTTAGATGGGACAGGTATACAGGGATATACCAAATAAGTATATATGGGAAGGATGTTGATCCAGGGATTAATCCGATTGCCAATTCTTGGAGTCAGGAAGGAATTAATTTTTCCCCTTAATGGGGTTTTTTGTTTGCCTTCCTCTGGATCAATAAGTAAGTATCTGTTGTCTGAATTTAGCATAGGTTGAACTTGATGGACGTACGTCTTTTTTCAACCTCATCTATTATGTAACTATGTATGTAATGGTGCAGCGCCTCCATCTGAGCCCCAGGAATACGGGTGGAATCCTTCCAGAGAGTCCCCCCCCCCCCTCGGGGATGAGAGATTCCAGTCTCACACTGTATATCTTTAAAAGCAGCTGCAGCTCTTTATTCACAGCAGCAGAATAGCAGCAACAAGACTATATATCAGGTACAGGGTGTCTTCCTCCACACAGGACTGCTCTCCCTCAGGATGGTCTCTGTGTCCCTGCCACCACCCCAGGTCAAGGGCACCCAGGGTGGGGCTAGCTCTTCCCTCGCCCCCTAAACAGGGTGAGAGGAATTGGTCCACCTCCCTAACTAAGGTTGCATCAGCTCTACTCAGAGGCTGATGGCTCCCCTTCTCCAACGGCCAATTGATATAGGCTCTCTCTGTCACCCTGGGCCAGCCAGGTGACAGACTCAGCAGACTCTAACTCTGGACTGAACTCTTAACTCTGACACACACTTCTACTAAATAGGAAGTGCACTGCTCTTTATGATATTGGCAGGCACTGCCCCTGTGTCTCTGCCTACCACACAGGGTCAGGTACCAATTTCAGGAATGTCCCGTTATTAGCGTAAACACAACAGAGTTCCATGGATCTAGCATTAAGACTGTAAGCTCTGCAGGCCAGGGATTTCCTTTCCTATTGTCTGATTTTGTTTGTTGCACTTATTGTACTATAATTCTCTGTACTGTATTGCCTCTCTTATAAAGCGCTATATAAATAAATATTTACATACATAATATATCTTAATGCATCTTAAGACACCTTAGAGTTCCCTCTATAAGACACTTTATGGTCCACTCAAGTGAATAGTCTGTAAGTAGGGTGACCATTCGTCCCGGTTTTGCCGGGACAGTCCCGTTTTTTTCTGCCCTGTCCCGATTTTAGCTCCGTCCCGGTTATGTCCCGATTTTTGTCCCTGGTCCCGGTATTGCGGGGCAGCGGCGGTGAGGAGAATGCGGCGGCCGGTAAGTATTTTCTATGTGTGTGTGTGAATGCTGCCGGGGAGACTGAATGAAGGAGAATGCCGGGGGCGGGACTTAGAATGCCGGCCGGCCCGCAGGGGATTGGTTGCAGGCAGGTCAGAGGAAGCCGGGGGCGGGACTTCCGCTTTGTGCAGAGCACAAGTGTCTTCCCGCTCCCGGCTCCTCTGTTCGCGGTGAGTGTCCCCTTTCTGTCCCGGGTCCCAGCCAGGGGGGGTAATAGGAGGTGGTAGCGGGGGTGCGCCTACCTTTGTACCACCTTGTACCTTTGCCCCCCTGGCGCTCCCACCATTGCCCCCCCGGCGCTCCCACCATTGCCCCATCGGCACTCCCACCTTTGCCCCCCGGCGCTCCCACCTTTGCCCCATCGGCACTCCCACCTTTGCCCCCCGGCGCTCCCACCTTTGCCCCCCCCCCGGCGCTCACAGCTTTGCCCCCCGGCGCTCCCACCTTTGCCCCTCCGGCGCTCACAGCTTTGTGTGTGTGTGTGTGTGTGTGTGTGTGTGTGTGTGTGTGAATCAGTGGGTGTGTGTGGGTGTGTGTATCTGTGTGTGTGTGTGTGTGTGTATGTGTATCTGTGTGTGTGTGTGTGTGTGTGTGTGTGTATGTGTATCTGTGTGTGTGTATTTGTGTGTATGTGTGTGTGTGTGTGTATGTGTGTGTGTGTGTGTGTGTGTGTGTGTGTGTGTGTGTGTGTGTGTGTGTGTGTGTGTGTGTGCGCGTGTTTCAGTGTGTGTGTGTGTGTTTCAGTGTGTGTGTGTGTTTCAGTGTGTGTGTGTGTATCAGTGGGTCTGTGTGTGTGTGAATCAGTGGGTGTGTGTGTGTGTGTGTGTGTGAATCAGTGTGTGTGTGTGTGTGTGTGTGTGAATCAGTGTGTGTGTGTGTGTGTGTGTGTGTGTGTGTGTGTGTGTATTAGTGGGTGTGTGTGTGTGTATTAGTGGGTGTGTGTGTGTGTGTGTGTGTGTATCAGTGTGTCTGTATCTGTGTGTGTGTGTATTGTATTGTATTGTATGTCTTTATTTATATAGCGCCATTAGTGTACATAGCGCTTCACAGTAGTAATACATGTGGTAATCAAATAAATAACAGATAATATAAAAAACATATCATGGGAATAAGTGCTTTAGACATAAAAGTAACATTTCGGAAGAGGAGTCCCTGCCCCGAGGAGCTTACAGTCTAATTGGTAGGTAGGGAGAACGTACAGAGACAGTAGGAGGGAGTTCTGGTAAGTGCGTCTGCAGGGGGTCAAGCATTATGTATCGTGTTTAGAATATCCACAGTGCTATTCATATGCTTCTTTAAGCAAGTGTGTCTTAAGGTGGGTCTTAAAGGTGGATAGAGAGGGTGCTAGTCGGGTACTGAGGGGAAGGGCATTCCAGAGATGTGGGGCAGTCAGTGAAAAAGGTTTAAGGCGGGAGAGGGCTTTAGATACAAAGGGGGTAGAAAGAAGACATCCTTGAGAAGAACGCAAGAGTCTGGATGGTGCATACCGAGAAATTAGGGATGAGATGTAAGGAGGGGCAGAAGAATGTAAAGCTTTAAAAGTGAGGAGAAGAATGGAGTGTGAGATGCGGGATTTGATCGGAAGCCAGGAGAGGGATTTCATGAGGGGAGATGCTGAGACAGATCTAGGAAAGAGTAGAGTGATTCTGGCAGCAGCATTTAGGATAGATTGTAGGGGAGACAGGTGAGAGGCAGGAAGGCCGGACAGCAGGAGGTTACAGTAATCAAGACAGGAGAGAATGAGGGCCTGAGTCAGAGTTTTAGCAGTCGAACAACAGAGGAAAGGGCGTATCTTAGTTATATTGCGGAGGAAAAAGCGACAAGTTTTAGAAATGTTTTGAATGTGAGGGGCGAATGTGAGAGAGGAGTCGAACGTGACCCCTTGGCAGCGTGCTTGGGCTACTGGGTGAATGATTGTAGTTCCAACAGTAATGTGGAAGGAGGTATTAGGGCCAGGTTTGGGAGGAAGTATGAGGAGCTCTGTTTTAGCCATGTTGAGTTTAAGGCGTCGGAGGGCCATCCAGGATGATATAGCAGAGAGACATTCAGAAACTTTGGTTTGTACAGCAGGTGTAAGGTCAGGTGTTGAAAAGTATATTTGTGTGTCGTCGGCATAGAGGTGATAATTAAACCCAAAAGATGTTATTAGGTCACCTAGAGAGAGTGTGTACAGAGAAAAGAGAAGAGGTCCCAGGACAGAGCCCTGGGGTACCCCCACAGAGAGATCAATAGAGGAGGAGGAGGTGTTAGCAGAAGAGACACTAAAAGTACGATGGGAGAGGTAGGATGAGATCCAGGATAGAGCTTTGTTCCGAATACCTAGAGTATGGAGAATGTGGAGGAGAAGAGGGTGGTCCACGGTGTCAAATGCTGCAGAGAGGTCGAGTAATATGAGCAGAGTGTAATGACCTCTGTCTTTGGCAGCATGGAGCTCGTCAGTTATTTTAGTGAGGGTTGTTTCCGTGGAGTGAGCAGTGCGGAAGCCAGATTGTAGAGGGTCTAGGAGAGAATAAGTGTTGAGAAAATGGAGCAAGCGAGAGAATACAAGACGTTCAAGTAGTTTAGAGGCAAAAGGCAGGAGGGAGACAGGTCGATAGTTAGAAAGACAGGTAGGGTCAAGCTTGCTGTTTTTGAGTAATGGTATGACTGTTGCATGTTTGAAGGAGGATGGAAAGGTTCCAGAGCAGAGGGAGGAGTTAAAAATGTGTGTAAGCGTAGGGATTATAGTAGGAGCTAGAGGTTTTAGGAGATGGGAGGGAATGGGGTCAAGAGGGCAAGTGGTAGAGGGAGAAGAGGAGATCAACAGCGACACATCCTCCTCTGAGACAGTGGAAAAAGACTCAAGGAAGGCAGGAGGAGAGTTAGGAAGAGGTGTAGGATGGGGGGAAGAAACAGGGGATGTTCTGCCGTATGGATTCCACCTTTTCCTTAAAATAGTCTGCAAAGTCCTGAGCGGAGATGGAGGAAGGAGAGGCAGCTGAGGGTGGTTTGAGTAGAGTATCAAAGACAGAGAACAGTCGGCGTGGGTTAGACTTGTGCATGTTATTAGTGCAGAAAAGTAGGCTTGTTTAGCTTGCGAGAGGGCAGAGTTGAAACAGGATAGCATAAATTTGTAGTGAAGGAAGTCTGCGAGAGTGTGAGACTTCCTCCAGAGGCGTTCAGAGGAACGAGTGGAGGAACGCAGCATGCGCGTGTGGGAATTTAGCCAGGGTCTAGGGTTAGAAGGGCGAGGGCGGCAGAGAGAAAGCGGGGCATGTAGATCAAGAGATGAGGACAAGACAGAGTTGTACTTTCTGACCAGGTTGTCAGGGTCTGTAGCAGAGCTGAGAGAGGAGAGGGAGGAGTGTAAAGTGGACTCAAAGTCAGGTAAGTGAATAGAGCGCAGGTTTCTGCAGAACCGGGGGGTAGATGGAGGTGGAGAAGGGGAGAAGCGAGATAAAGAGAATGAGATGAGATGATGGTCAGAGAGAGGAAAAGGGGAAATGGAGAAATCAGAGAGAGATAAGTTTTTAGTGAAAACCAGGTCTAAGTAGTGGCCATCCTTGTGGGTGCTGGCTGCAGTCCACTGTTGAAGGCCAAAAGAAGAGGTAAGAGAAAGAAAGCGGGAAGCCCAAGAGAGAGAGGGGTCATCAATGTGGCAATTGAAGTCCCCAAGGAGAAGAACAGGGGAGTCTGAGGAGAGAAAGAAAGAGAGCCAGGATTCAAAGTGAGAGAGAAAGGCAGAAGGGGGATGAGTAGAGGTAGGTGGGCGATAGATGACCGCCACATGAACAGGGAGAGGAGAGAAGATCTGGACAGTGTGAGCCTCAAAGGAGGGAAAAGCAAGAGAGGGGGGAATAGGAAGGGTTCGGTAACGGCAGACAGAGGAGAGCAGGAGCCCCACGCCTCCACCCCTGCCATCAGGGCGCGGTGTGTGTGTGTGTATCAGTGTGTCTGTATCTGTGTGTGTGTGTGTGTGTGTATCAGTGTGGCTTTTTTGGCGATAAGCTGGTGATAAGTGGCTTATCGCTGCTTACTGCATGAGGGCCTTAGGGAGGATTTGTTCCTTTAAAGTACACCTAGTTTGGCATAGGATTTGGATGTCAGGGTATCAATGTGCAACCCAAATGTTAAATGGGAGTTGAATGATCAGATATTTCAAACAAGTAACAGGGGCTAGGATGGTTTTAGAGCTGGTTTTTATCTGAAGCTCTGTCATTGGTAGCTTTAGCAATTTAGCTCTGGTCCCAAATACCATTGTTACAGTCTTGTCAGTGTTTAAAATCAGTTTGTTTTGGGAAATCCAGTTTCAAGTCTCAAAAATCAGATTGAAGTACGTGTTCAAGGTCAGAGAGGCGAGGGCTGCGTGCATATAGGATAAGATCTAAGGCCTCTCACAATAACCCGTTAGGAATATTAATTCCTCATCTATCCGACATAAGTATAAAATATAGTCTACCAAGACCCCTAATACAGAGTTACCCACCTTATACGGGAGCAGCTGCCAGACGAGTATAGTAAATGTATCTTATTTCTTTTGCCACTGGAGGGCAGCGTGGAGTTGCAAGGAGTGGCGCCCGTAAGGACGACGTGCCAGTTAGGCGGAAGGAGAAGCGCACACACTTTTATGTGAAACGGATATATTTGGGGAGGGATTTAGGAGTCTGAGTAAGAAAATTAACCATTTAAATATGTACAGATTTTATCCCACTTTTGGAAATTAGGGATGTTGCCTAAAAGTTTGAGAATGCATAAAGTGCCACCCATGGGCTTTAATGAAGCAGCATTTGTGGGCTAAAGGGAACAGCATTCTGTATAAAGGTATTTTGGACTCGATATAAATAATTGATGCCAAAAACTAATATTAAGTAAATTGAGAATGGAAAAATCTTCAACACAAACGTACAGAATGTGATATTCTGAGAGATCTTACAGATGTTATCAAATCCCACAATGAATATATAGAAAATGTCTGTATAGAACGAGTCAAACAAGAATATGCCAATAAAACGTTTAATTGGGAGATACAGGGGCCACAATTCAGGTCATTTAGCTGAAAGAAGAGAAGCCGGTCAGCCGGTAGAGCAGGTCAGCCGGTCAGCCAGTAGAGCAGGTCAGCAGGTCAGTCAGAAGAGCAGGTCAGCCGGTCAGCCGGTAGAGCAGGTCAGCCGGTCAGCTCTGAGATCAGCATTACTTATATCCCCTAAACGTTGTCCCCTGCATGTAATGCTGCAGAACAGCCTACACTGCATATACTGTACATGAGATACTTAACCCTTTCTTTTCGCTCGACTAATCTGAATGATTTGCTAATTGGTTTGTAATTAGAGAGATATTTGTAGCAGAATCCCATGTATGTTATTTTTACCTTTTTAGATACCGTTTTGTGTAATAAAATATATGAGATCAGAGGGGCTTCCTGTTTGCACTCGTGTTTTGGCAGAAGTGTATATGTGACCCTATAAATCTCCCTCACACCTGGGCTTGGCAGCGTGACACTAGTGCAGCGTCCTGGGGAAGAATCACTGAGCTGTTAGCAATAGATACAACGGATAGAAAAGACACTACACATAGGTTTGATTAAAGAGAGTATTTTATTGAAATAATGAATCTCTTTGCTGGGAGGGGCCTGCAGCACATTGCAGAGCGATATAGTAACACGCAGAGCAATGCATTGCAGGCCCCTCCGGCAGCAAAGGGGTGAAGACCAATGCAGGGTGTATAAAGATCTCACTGATAATTCATGCACAAAGTGCAGTTTGTTGCTGTGATCCAGAGGAAGGCGAAACATAACCCCTGCTGTGCAATGGGGGAAAAAAATTCCTTCCTGACCCCATTAAATGGCGATCGGATGGTCCCTGGATCACTGCGCAGTGAGATCAGATGGAGCAGCACAGATCAGCGTTGTTATACACAGGGGCACACTCAGTATATAGAGATGCGGGTGATGGGGCCCTTGTGCCCCTGTGTATAACTCACCTGCTCCCCCATCCCCCTGCATATCTATCCCATTCACCCCTTTTCCTCCCGCATACCTCGCAGGGCCGGCCGGCCATTAGGCAGTCGCCTAGCGCGCAGAGGTCCTAGGGGCGCATTAATAATCATTATTATTTTTTCCTCTTATTATTTTATTTATTTATCTTTTTTTTAAAATTATTATTCTTTTTTTTATCCAGTATTTTGGCGCCCTTTTATTTTTATTTTGCGTTGCGCTGGGGTGCGGTCGCACCCCCCTGCAGCCCCGATATCTACGCCACTGTTTATTTTATTATTTTATTTATCTTATTATTTTTTATACAACTGGGGCACAAATTTTAAGTTTTGCCTCGGGCGCATGAAACCCGTGCTCTGGCCCTGCTCCTTGTTCTCTCTCACCCTCTCACGCCCAATATCCCTATCTCCCTCTAGTACCTGCCCCTCCCTCAGCCTTCCTGATCTTATCTGCCTCTCCTGCGGTCAAACCAACTTCTCAGGGCCCCTAGAATACCCCTGTATCTACGCCCTGGCTCCTCTGCTACCTGCACCTGGCTTCTTCTCCGCCTAAAAAAGGTGAAGCAGCAGATCTGTCCGCACCTCCCGTATTCTCCTACCTGCTCCCGGGGTCTTCTCCTCCGCCTAAAAAAGGTGAAGCAGCAGATCCGGCCACACCTGTCGTATGCTCCTTGGTCATCGTACACCACGTCTGCGTCATCGGCCGCCTTGTAGCCCACCTCATTGTTCCACTTGACGCCCGCTTTGTCGTATGCCTCGTCGTCCGCCTCGTAGCCCGCCTCGTCGTCTGGTGGCACAGAGGGCACCACCTTCGTGTGTGTCCTGATCTGCAGGAGACATGAAGTGTTTGTAACCAGGGACAGTGATACTCTGTATCGCAAGAGCTCCTGTGCCACTTATACCCCATCCCCAATACCACGTTATACCGCCCTCCACAGGGCAAATACCCGTTATACCCACCTCCCCAGGCCCAGTACCCAGTTATACAACCTTCCCAAGGCCCAGTACCCTGTTATACGCCCCTCCCCAGGCCCAGTACCCGTTATACCCACCTCACCAGGCCCAGTACCCATTATATACCCCTCCCCAGAAGGTCATGTTTCTATTTATCAAAAATACATTGAGTTACCTCTGGTTTTCAGGCATGTCCTGGGGGAGTTATCACAGAGACACAGAAACGTCGCTGAGTTTGGGTTAGTAACTCCCTTAACCTCTCAGCAGTTGAATTCCCCATTAGGCGCTTAGCACGTTAAAAACAAGCGTTGCTATTTCTCTGCATGAAGTTGCAGGTAATTGGAAGAGTTACACAGTGACGGCTATTTCATCACTCACCTTCTTCCCCCGAAACGGTCTTTTCTGTCTTATTTCCGGCTTCACATCGGATATCCATATCCATTCTTGGCCTCTGATCTGTATGCAAGGCAATGCTTTAAGACAGGGTTGCACAACCTTTTCCCCCTGCTCCCCCCTCCACCTTCCCCACCTTGTCTCCGGCGTTCTGATGTAACGACGTCATGTGATATCACGTTGCTATGGCAATGCCACATCATGTGACGCCACATTGCTGTCGCCAGAAGCCGCCGGAGACAAGGAAAGGGAACTTACAGAGGCCTTGCACGCGATCTCCGGCATTTAATTTAAATGCTGTGGGGAAGAGCGAGGGGCCTCTGTAAGCGCCGAGCCCCTCCTCCCAAGAAAATGTCGTGCCCCTTGATTTGCGCACCCCTGCTTTAAGAGATATTCTGGGACCCTCCAACTCCTCCATCGGACCCTTCCTCATATTGACTGACCTTGCAGTGCTCTGCACTGACTTGCACTGACCTGCTATGGTGCCTCTCAAAATACCATGCTAACTCATTCTGAACATACATGTGTCCTTTTTACATGTTACTCAGCTTGTATGGGCCACAGACAGCTTTCCCGGGGTCCAGGACTAGTTTCCACCGGGGACACTCACCCATGGGTCGGCGACTTTGCGAGAACCCACCCCCCCCAACCTGTTTTCTCTTGCACTGCCATAGACAACAACATTTCGGCCTGCTGGTCTTTCTCAGGTAAAGTGGCTAAACCCACTAAATCCAGCAAAGAAAGGCCAGCAGCCGAAACATTGTAGTCTGTGGCACAATAAATTATCTTTTTTTATTCAAATCCGTGTGCCCTTTCCCATCAATCATATTGTATCCATTGGACGAAATGCCGGTCTTCCCTGAGACTAAGGGGCACCGGTAAAAGTATCACTGCTTATTGTTTTTTTTTGGTGTGCAGCAAATCCCCATCATTTTTGCGTTCTCTTGCTCTGCCCCAATCTGACACACCACCTTGCTCTCTCACCCCCCTCTTAGACTCCCCTGTCACCCTTTCCTTCCTCAAAGGATGTCCTTTAATCAGATCTTACCCAAATTGTCTCCATCTCCCTTGGAAATGTTCTGTCTTTAAGCTGTGCGGCTCCTCTTGATCCGAACTTTCTTAGCTGACCCCTTTAGGTTTCGGCTCCGAGGGTCTAAAAAATAAGCGACTCCGAAAAGATGTGAAATATGCGCACGGGTCCTAATGGGGCACTGAGGGGGAGACTTAAATACTAGTAAATATAATCTACTGTGCTAACAAATATAATCTATTAACTAAGAAATATAACTTATTAAACTAAGAAATATAATTTATTAAACTAACAAATATAACTTATTAAACTAAGAAATATAACTTATTAAACTAAGAAATATATTTTATTAAACTAAGAAATATAACTTATTAAACTAAGAAATATAACTTATTAAACTTAGAAATATAATCTATTAAACTAAATAAATATCTATTAAACTAAATAAATATCTATTCAACTAAATAAATATAATCTATTTAAAAACAATACAATAAAAAGCTGGAGAAATGATACGTCAACCAAGCAACAGATGTGATGCCAATAAGCGTTGAACTCCTTGCAGATCCACCGTCAGCTGGTTGTGGCAGAAAGTGGTGACATACAGTAGAACAGAGTGGTTGAGCTGTAACCACGGCAGTCAGGTCAGAAATCAACACAATATTTTTTGAAATTTAGAATGAGAATGTTCTGTATGTCACATTCTGGGCTCAGACTCTGAGCCCTGTCACATGTTAGCAGCTTGTGATAATAAAAAGTATCCATATACTGGGATGTGATAAGAAACATGAAGGTCATTTTATAATGGGTCCCATAACCTGCTTTATATGAAGTATCATTTTACACTAATTAGTAGAGATGTTACATTTTGAAAAATAGCACTTCTGGCGACATTGTTCATTTTCTCTACAAATGATAAATGAAAAAGTTGGCTAAAACGTTATATGTGTGTGTGCGCGCGCAATATATATATATAGAGGTATCAGTACCGTGTTAGCCGAGCTTCAATAATCAAAAAATAAATAGATAATACCGTTCTGTGGCTAACGAAATGCTTTTATTTGTGCGAGCTTTCGAGATACACTGATCTCTTCTTCCGGCGATGTTACAATGAATGAAGCAAGCAAAAGGTATACTTAAAAACAGTGTCTCTTGGAATGTTATCTGTGCTGGTCCTTCCCCCGGTGTGGATGTGTTTTATGCCTAGAGACAGCTGTGTGTGCATAGATATAGCACAGTATGTTAAATTACGCTGCGGGGTCATGTGACGTCACCCTCGTCAAATGCCGCTGCAGGTCACATGACGCCGCATCAAGGTAAGGGGGGGGGGGGCGCGAGCACCGGCAGGGGGGCGAGCTGCAAAAGTTTGTGCTCCCCTGGTATAACCAATAAATAATATAGCTGATATAGCAATTTGGTTGTGGCTAGAGAGAGATTATAATGGCAGTGAGAATTAGTGGTCAGAATTAATAACAGTGCAATTACTAAAAAGTAGCTGTAATAAAATAATAATAAACACTATGCCTAAACACAATAAAAGTCCAGAAACCTAGCTCTAATAGCTATGTTATAACTCAATCATAAAAGGATCCAATTCGGGCGTCCTCTGGAGCCCTGGCAGCTCTCTTCAGGGAAACAACCACCTCCTCGATAGATATCTAAACAAAAAAAAGAAGAGAAAGCGCCCGCTCCATGTGTAAATTCGGTTTAACAATTTCATTTCCTGGACAAGATAAAAATAGCAAACTCACAAACATCCGTTTGGTAAAAGCATTGTGTGAGACAGGCTCGGGCTCCGTGGTAATCCGGTGGTCACTCCGCAGCTCCAGACTTTGGACGATGACCGGGAAACTCGATAGGCTGCGCCCCTCGCAGTGTGGTCCTCCAGCAATCTGTGGTATGTTGTGGTTCCACTGTAAATCCGGTGTCTCGTCTTGGTCGCGTACCAACTTCCCTTCCGGCGTCAGGACGTATAGTGTGGCAATAGCAACGAGAAGAAAGTACTGAGGTGGGGTTGGATCCTCCTCGGTTATTTCTTGTTTTATTAATAAATAATTTACTATATTTTAATCTCTGGTGCGCATTGTGTGCATTTTTCTTCTTGTCTGCACAGTGCTTCAGATGCTGCATCTGAAAAAATGCCGGTGGATCGGGATGTGAGGTAGGAAAGTGACGTCCGCGCCGGAACGTTATTGCCACGCCTCCAAATATTTATTGCCACGCCCCCAATCGCACCCGCTGCATACCCTGCAAAGCCATAAAAAAGCTCAGGCTTCAGCAAGTGTATTGCAGCGTGTGTGCCTTCCCTCCGTCTGAAATACTATAGACGCAGCCTTATCGACGCTTACTAAATAGGCCCGTGTCTCTCTCTCTCTCTCTGTGTCTCTCTCTCTCTCTCTGTGTCTCTGTCTCTCTCTCTGTGTCTCTGTCTCTCTCTGTGTGTCTCTGTCTCTCTCTGTGTGTCTCTCTGTGTCTCTGTCTCTCTCTCTGTGTCTCTGTCTCTCTCTGTGTGTCTCTGTTTCTCTCTGTGTGTCTCTGTCAAAAGAACATTTCAGTATTGCCAAAGCGTGAGTAAAAGGGGGTGTGGGACAATGATTACACGAATACTAGGGGGTACGGTATAATGGTTATACAGTACATTACTTTTGTCTCTCTCTCCCTATGTCCCTCTCTCTGTCTCTCTCTCATTCTCTGTCTCTCTCTCTCTCTCTCTGTGTCTCTCTCTCATTCTCTGTCTCTCTCTCATTCTCTGTCTCTCATTCTCTGTCTCTCATTCTCTGTCTCTCTCTCATTCTCTGTCTCTCTCTCTCATCCCTGTATGATAGGTATGTTCCAACTCTATTTTTTGCTCTTCTTTTCCGTTTGAGAGGAGGGAGTCCCTCACCTCTTCAGCCACACACCAGGAACGCTGGGTTGCTTTCAGACGCTCGGAGAGGCGGATACAGTCGTGGATTGCAGGCACTGATTTATCTGGTAAGTACCGCAAACATGCTTGAACAAGGGCCGTAGACATTTTATTTGATGGTTTAGATTATCATTGTCTGTGGTTGTTAGTTATTGGTATTAGAGTTTTTTGATGTTGTTACGAATCAAATACATTTTGAAGTAGTAATCCCCTCCGAACTGGGCATTCCTGGCCAATAATGCCCTGGCTGTAAGAGTTGAAGGGCCCAAGCAAAGCCCCCACCTCTATACACACTAACACTGCAGGGGCATCAGAGTGTCT
>NW_027456909.1:62500-162500 GCF_040206685.1 Ascaphus truei
CAAGTTTTAGAAATGTTTTGAATGTGAGGGGCGAATGTGAGAGAGGAGTCGAACGTGACCCCTAGGCAGCGTGCTTGGGCTACTGGGTGAATGATTGTAGTTCCAACAGTAATGTGGAAGGAGGTATTAGGGCCAGGTTTGGGAGGAAGTATGAGGAGCTCTGTTTTAGCCATGTTGAGTTTAAGGCGTCGGAGGGCCATCCAGGATGATATAGCAGAGAGACATTCAGAAACTTTGGTTTGTACAGCAGGTGTAAGGTCAGGTGTTGAAAAGTATATTTGTGTGTCGTCGGCATAGAGGTGATAATTAAACCCAAAAGATGTTATTAGGTCACCTAGAGAGAGTGTGTACAGAGAAAAGAGAAGAGGTCCCAGGACAGAGCCCTGGGGTACCCCCACAGAGAGATCAATAGAGGAGGAGGAGGTGTTAGCAGAAGAGACACTAAAAGTACGATGGGAGAGGTAGGATGAGATCCAGGATAGAGCTTTGTTCCGAATACCTAGAGTATGGAGAATGTGGAGGAGAAGAGGGTGGTCCACGGTGTCAAATGCTGCAGAGAGGTCGAGTAATATGAGCAGAGTGTAATGACCTCTGTCTTTGGCAGCATGGAGCTCGTCAGTTATTTTAGTGAGGGTTGTTTCCGTGGAGTGAGCAGTGCGGAAGCCAGATTGTAGAGGGTCTAGGAGAGAATAAGTGTTGAGAAAATGGAGCAAGCGAGAGAATACAAGACGTTCAAGTAGTTTAGAGGCAAAAGGCAGGAGGGAGACAGGTCGATAGTTAGAAAGACAGGTAGGGTCAAGCTTGCTGTTTTTGAGTAATGGTATGACTGTTGCATGTTTGAAGGAGGATGGAAAGGTTCCAGAGCAGAGGGAGGAGTTAAAAATGTGTGTAAGCGTAGGGATTATAGTAGGAGCTAGAGGTTTTAGGAGATGGGAGGGAATGGGGTCAAGAGGGCAAGTGGTAGAGGGAGAAGAGGAGATCAACAGCGACACATCCTCCTCTGAGACAGTGGAAAAAGACTCAAGGAAGGCAGGAGGAGAGTTAGGAAGAGGTGTAGGATGGGGGGAAGAAACAGGGGATGTTCTGCCGTATGGATTCCACCTTTTCCTTAAAATAGTCTGCAAAGTCCTGAGCGGAGATGGAGGAAGGAGAGGCAGCTGAGGGTGGTTTGAGTAGAGTATCAAAGACAGAGAACAGTCGGCGTGGGTTAGACTTGTGCATGTTATTAGTGCAGAAAAGTAGGCTTGTTTAGCTTGCGAGAGGGCAGAGTTGAAACAGGATAGCATAAATTTGTAGTGAAGGAAGTCTGCGAGAGTGTGAGACTTCCTCCAGAGGCGTTCAGAGGAACGAGTGGAGGAACGCAGCATGCGCGTGTGGGAATTTAGCCAGGGTCTAGGGTTAGAAGGGCGAGGGCGGCAGAGAGAAAGCGGGGCATGTAGATCAAGAGATGAGGACAAGACAGAGTTGTACTTTCTGACCAGGTTGTCAGGGTCTGTAGCAGAGCTGAGAGAGGAGAGGGAGGAGTGTAAAGTGGACTCAAAGTCAGGTAAGTGAATAGAGCGCAGGTTTCTGCAGAACCGGGGGGTAGATGGAGGTGGAGAAGGGGAGAAGCGAGATAAAGAGAATGAGATGAGATGATGGTCAGAGAGAGGAAAAGGGGAAATGGAGAAATCAGAGAGAGAGAAGTTTTTAGTGAAAACCAGGTCTAAGTAGTGGCCATCCTTGTGGGTGCTGGCTGCAGTCCACTGTTGAAGGCCAAAAGAAGAGGTAAGAGAAAGAAAGCGGGAAGCCCAAGAGAGAGAGGGGTCATCAATGTGGCAATTGAAGTCCCCAAGGAGAAGAACAGGGGAGTCTGAGGAGAGAAAGAAAGAGAGCCAGGATTCAAAGTGAGAGAGAAAGGCAGAAGGGGGATGAGTAGAGGTAGGTGGGCGATAGATGACCGCCACATGAACAGGGAGAGGAGAGAAGATCTGGACAGTGTGAGCCTCAAAGGAGGGAAAAGCAAGAGAGGGGGGAATAGGAAGGGTTCGGTAACGGCAGACAGAGGAGAGCAGGAGCCCCACGCCTCCACCCCTGCCATCAGGGCGCGGTGTGTGTGTGTGTATCAGTGTGTCTGTATCTGTGTGTGTGTGTGTGTGTGTATCAGTGTGGCTTTTTTGGCGATAAGCTGGTGATAAGTGGCTTATCGCTGCTTACTGCATGAGGGCCTTAGGGAGGATTTGTTCCTTTAAAGTACACCTAGTTTGGCATAGGATTTGGATGTCAGGGTATCAATGTGCAACCCAAATGTTAAATGGGAGTTGAATGATCAGATATTTCAAACAAGTAACAGGGGCTAGGATGGTTTTAGAGCTGGTTTTTATCTGAAGCTCTGTCATTGGTAGCTTTAGCAATTTAGCTCTGGTCCCAAATACCATTGTTACAGTCTTGTCAGTGTTTAAAATCAGTTTGTTTTGGGAAATCCAGTTTCAAGTCTCAAAAATCAGATTGAAGTACGTGTTCAAGGTCAGAGAGGCGAGGGCTGCGTGCATATAGGATAAGATCTAAGGCCTCTCACAATAACCCGTTAGGAATATTAATTCCTCATCTATCCGACATAAGTATAAAATATAGTCTACCAAGACCCCTAATACAGAGTTACCCACCTTATACGGGAGCAGCTGCCAGACGAGTATAGTAAATGTATCTTATTTCTTTTGCCACTGGAGGGCAGCGTGGAGTTGCAAGGAGTGGCGCCCGTAAGGACGACGTGCCAGTTAGGCGGAAGGAGAAGCGCACACACTTTTATGTGAAACGGATATATTTGGGGAGGGATTTAGGAGTCTGAGTAAGAAAATTAACCATTTAAATATGTACAGATTTAATCCCACTTTTGGAAATTAGGGATGTTGCCTAAAAGTTTGAGAATGCATAAAGTGCCACCCATGGGCTTTAATGAAGCAGCATTTGTGGGCTAAAGGGAACAGCATTCTGTATAAAGGTATTTTGGACTCGATATAAATAATTGATGCCAAAAACTAATATTAAGTAAATTGAGAATGGAAAAATCTTCAACACAAACGTACAGAATGTGATATTCTGAGAGATCTTACAGATGTTATCAAATCCCACAATGAATATATAGAAAATGTCTGTATAGAACGAGTCAAACAAGAATATGCCAATAAAACGTTTAATTGGGAGATACAGGGGCCACAATTCAGGTCATTTAGCTGAAAGAAGAGAAGCCGGTCAGCCGGTAGAGCAGGTCAGCCGGTCAGCCAGTAGAGCAGGTCAGCAGGTCAGCCAGAAGAGCAGGTCAGCCGGTCAGCCGGTAGAGCAGGTCAGCCGGTCAGCTCTGAGATCAGCATTACTTATATCCCCTAAACGTTGTCCCCTGCATGTAATGCTGCAGAACAGCCTACACTGCATATACTGTACATGAGATACTTAACCCTTTCTTTTCGCTCGACTAATCTGAATGATTTGCTAATTGGTTTGTAATTAGAGAGATATTTGTAGCAGAATCCCATGTATGTTATTTTTACCTTTTTAGATACCGTTTTGTGTAATAAAATATATGAGATCAGAGGGGCTTCCTGTTTGCACTCGTGTTTTGGCAGAAGTGTATATGTGACCCTATAAATCTCCCTCACACCTGGGCTTGGCAGCGTGACACTAGTGCAGCGTCCTGGGGAAGAATCACTGAGCTGTTAGCAATAGATACAACGGATAGAAAAGACACTACACATAGGTTTGATTAAAGAGAGTATTTTATTGAAATAATGAATCTCTTTGCTGGGAGGGGCCTGCAGCACATTGCAGAGCGATATAGTAACACGCAGAGCAATGCATTGCAGGCCCCTCCGGCAGCAAAGGGGTGAAGACCAATGCAGGGTGTATAAAGATCTCACTGATAATTCATGCACAAAGTGCAGTTTGTTGCTGTGATCCAGAGGAAGGCGAAACATAACCCCTGCTGTGCAATGGGGGAAAAAAATTCCTTCCTGACCCCATTAAATGGCGATCGGATGGTCCCTGGATCACTGCGCAGTGAGATCAGATGGAGCAGCACAGATCAGCGTTGTTATACACAGGGGCACACTCAGTATATAGAGATGCGGGTGATGGGGCCCTTGTGCCCCTGTGTATAACTCACCTGCTCCCCCATCCCCCTGCATATCTATCCCATTCACCCCTTTTCCTCCCGCATACCTCGCAGGGCCGGCCGGCCATTAGGCGGTCGCCTAGCGCGCAGAGGTCCTAGGGGCGCATTAATAATCATTATTATTTTTTCCTCTTATTATTTTATTTATTTATCTTTTTTTTTTAAATTATTATTCTTTTTTTTATCCAGTATTTTGGCGCCCTTTTATTTTTATTTTGCGTTGCGCTGGGGTGCGGTCGCACCCCCCTGCAGCCCCGATATCTACGCCACTGTTTATTTTATTATTTTATTTATCTTATTATTTTTTATACAACTGGGGCACAAATTTTAAGTTTTGCCTCGGGCGCATGAAACCCGTGCTCTGGCCCTGCTCCTTGTTCTCTCTCACCCTCTCACGCCCAATATCCCTATCTCCCTCTAGTACCTGCCCCTCCCTCAGCCTTCCTGATCTTATCTGCCTCTCCTGCGGTCAAACCAACTTCTCAGGGCCCCTAGAATACCCCTGTATCTACGCCCTGGCTCCTCTGCTACCTGCACCTGGCTTCTTCTCCGCCTAAAAAAGGTGAAGCAGCAGATCTGTCCGCACCTCTCGTATTCTCCTACCTGCTCCCGGGGTCTTCTCCTCCGCCTAAAAAAGGTGAAGCAGCAGATCCGGCCACACCTGTCGTATGCTCCTTGGTCATCGTACACCACGTCTGCGTCATCGGCCGCCTTGTAGCCCACCTCATTGTTCCACTTGACGCCCGCTTTGTCGTATGCCTCGTCGTCCGCCTCGTAGCCCGCCTCGTCGTCTGGTGGCACAGAGGGCACCACCTTCGTGTGTGTCCTGATCTGCAGGAGACATGAAGTGTTTGTAACCAGGGACAGTGATACTCTGTATCGCAAGAGCTCCTGTGCCACTTATACCCCATCCCCAATACCACGTTATACCGCCCTCCACAGGGCAAATACCCGTTATACCCACCTCCCCAGGCCCAGTACCCAGTTATACAACCTTCCCAAGGCCCAGTACCCTGTTATACGCCCCTCCCCAGGCCCAGTACTCGTTATACCCACCTCACCAGGCCCAGTACCCATTATATACCCCTCCCCAGAAGGTCATGTTTCTATTTATCAAAAATACATTGAGTTACCTCTGGTTTTCAGGCATGTCCTGGGGGAGTTATCACAGAGACACAGAAACGTCGCTGAGTTTGGGTTAGTAACTCCCTTAACTTCTCAGCAGTTGAATTCCCCATTAGGCGCTTAGCACGTTAAAAACAAGCGTTGCTATTTCTCTGCATGAAGTTGCAGGTAATTGGAAGAGTTACACAGTGACGGCTATTTCATCACTCACCTTCTTCCCCCGAAACGGTCTTTTCTGTCTTATTTCCGGCTTCACATCGGATATCCATATCCATTCTTGGCCTCTGATCTGTATGCAAGGCAATGCTTTAAGACAGGGTTGCACAACCTTTTCCCCCTGCTCCCCCCTCCACCTTCCCCACCTTGTCTCCGACGTTCTGATGTAACGACGTCATGTGATATCACGTTGCTATGGCAATGCCACATCATGTGACGCCACATTGCTGTCGCCAGAAGCCGCCGGAGACAAGGAAAGGGAACTTACAGAGGCCTTGCACGCGATCTCCGGCATTTAATTTAAATGCTGTGGGGAAGAGCGAGGGGCCTCTGTAAGCGCCGAGCCCCTCCTCCCAAGAAAATGTCGTGCCCCTCGATTTGCGCACCCCTGCTTTAAGAGATATTCTGGGACCCTCCAACTCCTCCATCGGACCCTTCCTCATATTGACTGACCTTGCAGTGCTCTGCACTGACTTGCACTGACCTGCTATGGTGCCTCTCAAAATACCATGCTAACTCATTCTGAACATACATGTGTCCTTTTTACATGTTACTCAGCTTGTATGGGCCACAGACAGCTTTCCCGGGGTCCAGGACTAGTTTCCACCGGGGACACTCACCCATGGGTCGGCGACTTTGCGAGAACCCACCCCCCCCAACCTGTTTTCTCTTGCACTGCCATAGACAACAACATTTCGGCCTGCTGGTCTTTCTCAGGTAAAGTGGCTAAACCCACTAAATCCAGCAAAGAAAGGCCAGCAGCCGAAACATTGTAGTCTGTGGCACAATAAATTATCTTTTTTTATTCAAATCCGTGTGCCCTTTCCCATCAATCATATTGTATCCATTGGACGAAATGCCGGTCTTCCCTGAGACTAAGGGGCACCGGTAAAAGTATCACTACTTATTGTTTTTTTTTGGTGTGCAGCAAATCCCCATCATTTTTGCGTTCTCTTGCTCTGCCCCAATCTGACACACCACCTTGCTCTCTCACCCCCCTCTTAGACTCCCCTGTCACCCTTTCCTTCCTCAAAGGATGTCCTTTAATCAGATCTTACCCAAATTGTCTCCATCTCCCTTGGAAATGTTCTGTCTTTAAGCTGTGCGGCTCCTCTTGATCCGAACTTTCTTAGCTGACCCCTTTAGGTTTCGGCTCCGAGGGTCTAAAAAATAAGCGACTCCGAAAAGATGTGAAATATGCGCACGGGTCCTAATGGGGCACTGAGGGGGAGACTTAAATACTAGTAAATATAATCTACTGTGCTAACAAATATAATCTATTAACTAAGAAATATAACTTATTAAACTAAGAAATATAATTTATTAAACTAACAAATATAACTTATTAAACTAAGAAATATAACTTATTAAACTAAGAAATATATTTTATTAAACTAAGAAATATAACTTATTAAACTAAGAAATATAACTTATTAAACTTAGAAATATAATCTATTAAACTAAATAAATATCTATTAAACTAAATAAATATCTATTCAACTAAATAAATATAATCTATTTAAAAACAATACAATAAAAAGCTGGAGAAATGATACGTCAACCAAGCAACAGATGTGATGCCAATAAGCGTTGAACTCCTTGCAGATCCACCGTCAGCTGGTTGTGGCAGAAAGTGGTGACATACAGTAGAACAGAGTGGTTGAGCTGTAACCACGGCAGTCAGGTCAGAAATCAACACAATATTTTTTGAAATTTAGAATGAGAATGTTCTGTATGTCACATTCTGGGCTCAGACTCTGAGCCCTGTCACATGTTAGCAGCTTGTGATAATAAAAAGTATCCATATACTGGGATGTGATAAGAAACATGAAGGTCATTTTATAATGGGTCCCATAACCTGCTTTATATGAAGTATCATTTTACACTAATTAGTAGAGATGTTACATTTTGAAAAATAGCACTTCTGGCGACATTGTTCATTTTCTCTACAAATGATAAATGAAAAAGTTGGATAAAACGTTATATGTGTGTGTGCGCGCGCAATATATATATATATAGAGGTATCAGTACCGTGTTAGCCGAGCTTCAATAATCAAAAAATAAATAGATAATACCGTTCTGTGGCTAACGAAATGCTTTTATTTGTGCGAGCTTTCGAGATACACTGATCTCTTCTTCCGGCGATGTTACAATGAATGAAGCAAGCAAAAGGTATACTTAAAAACAGTGTCTCTTGGAATGTTATCTGTGCTGGTCCTTCCCCCGGTGTGGATGTGTTTTATGCCTAGAGACAGCTGTGTGTGCATAGATATAGCACAGTATGTTAAATTACGCTGCGGGGTCATGTGACGTCACCCTCGTCAAATGCCGCTGCAGGTCACATGACGCCGCATCAAGGTAAGGGGGGGGGGGCGCGAGCACCGGCAGGGGGGCGAGCTGCAAAAGTTTGTGCTCCCCTGGTATAACCAATAAATAATATAGCTGATATAGCAATTTGGTTGTGGCTAGAGAGAGATTATAATGGCAGTGAGAATTAGTGGTCAGAATTAATAACAGTGCAATTACTAAAAAGTAGCTGTAATAAAATAATAATAAACACTATGCCTAAACACAATAAAAGTCCAGAAACCTAGCTCTAATAGCTATGTTATAACTCAATCATAAAAGGATCCAATTCGGGCGTCCTCTGGAGCCCTGGCAGCTCTCTTCAGGGAAACAACCACCTCCTCGATAGATATCTAAACAAAAAAAAGAAGAGAAAGCGCCCGCTCCATGTGTAAATTCGGTTTAACAATTTCATTTCCTGGACAAGATAAAAATAGCAAACTCACAAACATCCGTTTGGTAAAAGCATTGTGTGAGACAGGCTCGGGCTCCGTGGTAATCCGGTGGTCACTCCGCAGCTCCAGACTTTGGACGATGACCGGGAAACTCGATAGGCTGCGCCCCTCGCAGTGTGGTCCTCCAGCAATCTGTGGTATGTTGTGGTTCCACTGTAAATCCGGTGTCTCGTCTTGGTCGCGTACCAACTTCCCTTCCGGCGTCAGGACGTATAGTGTGGCAATAGCAACGAGAAGAAAGTACTGAGGTGGGGTTGGATCCTCCTCGGTTATTTCTTGTTTTATTAATAAATAATTTACTATATTTTAATCTCTGGTGCGCATTGTGTGCATTTTTCTTCTTGTCTGCACAGTGCTTCAGATGCTGCATCTGAAAAAATGCCGGTGGATCGGGATGTGAGGTAGGAAAGTGACGTCCGCGCCGGAACGTTATTGCCACGCCTCCAAATATTTATTGCCACGCCCCCAATCGCACCCGCTGCATACCCTGCAAAGCCATAAAAAAGCTCAGGCTTCAGCAAGTGTATTGTAGCGTGTGTGCCTTCCCTCCGTCTGAAATACTATAGACGCAGCCTTATCGACGCTTACTAAATAGGCCCGTGTCTCTCTCTCTCTCTCTGTGTCTCTCTCTCTCTCTCTGTGTCTCTGTCTCTCTCTGTGTGTCTCTGTCTCTCTCTGTGTGTCTCTCTGTGTCTCTGTCTCTCTCTCTGTGTCTCTGTCTCTCTCTGTGTGTCTCTGTTTCTCTCTGTGTGTCTCTGTCAAAAGAACATTTCAGTATTGCCAAAGCGTGAGTAAAAGGGGGTGTGGGACAATGATTACACGAATACTAGGGGGTACGGTATAATGGTTATACAGTACATTACTTTTGTCTCTCTCTCCCTATGTCCCTCTCTCTGTCTCTCTCTCATTCTCTGTCTCTCTCTCTCTCTGTGTCTCTCTCTCATTCTCTGTCTCTCATTCTCTGTCTCTCATTCTCTGTCTCTCATTCTCTGTCTCTCTCTCATTCTCTGTCTCTCTCTCTCATCCCTGTATGATAGGTATGTTCCAACTCTATTTTTTGCTCTTCTTTTCCGTTTGAGAGGAGGGAGTCCCTCACCTCTTCAGCCACACACCAGGAACGCTGGGTTGCTTTCAGACGCTCGGAGAGGCGGATACAGTCGTGGATTGCAGGCACTGATTTATCTGGTAAGTACCGCAAACATGCTTGAACAAGGGCCGTAGACATTTTATTTGATGGTTTAGATTATCATTGTCTGTGGTTGTTAGTTATTGGTATTAGAGTTTTTTGATGTTGTTACGAATCAAATACATTTTGAAGTAGTAATCCCCTCCGAACTGGGCATTCCTGGCCAATAATGCCCTGGCTGTAAGAGTTGAAGGGCCCAAGCAAAGCCCCCACCTCTATACACACTAACACTGCAGGGGCATCAGAGTGTCTTGTTGTCATGGCAACAGGGGGTGTCACGTGATGTAATTTGTTTAATAAATTATTTTTTAAGGTGTCCCGGTTTTTCATTTTCGAAATCTGGTCACCCTATTGATCAAGCAGAAAAAGTGAAGAAACAATTGTAGTTTTGCTAATGGACGTCATTTTGGCATATCATTCGCTTTGAGGATACCCATTAATATGAAGAAAAATAACATCGATTCCCAATGTAGCCCCCCTTCCCTGGGCCAATCGCAGATCGGGCCCCCCTCCTCTGTACTAGGGTCTGGCTACGTGTCTGAGTGTGGTGCATACCTGCTGGCAACAGGGGGGCCTGAGTCTCCCGCGATGGTATGGGGGATGACAGGATCAGGTTTCTGGGGTGAATGCCTCCGTCTTATCAGAGCAGGATGAAATTTCTCTTCAGAAGGACTTGGAGAGACTGGAAACGTGGGCAGGTAAATGGCAAATGAGGTTTAATACAGATAAATATAAGGTTATGCATTTGGGATGCAAGAATAAAAAGGCGACTTACAAATTAAATGGAGATATATTGGGGGAATCCTTGATGGAGAAGGATTTAGGGGTGCTTGTAGACAGCAGGCTTAGCAATAGTGCCCAATGTCATGCAGTAGCTGCAAAGGCAAACAAGATCTTATCTTGCATCAAACGGGCAATTGATGGAAGGGAAGTAGACATAATTATGCCCCTTTACAAAGCATTAGTAAGACCACACCTTGAATATGGAGTACAATTTTGGGCACCAATCCTAAGAAAAGACATTTTGGAACTAGAGAGAGTGCAGAGAAGAGCCACCAAATTAATAAAGGGGATGGACATTCTAACTTATGAGGAGAGGCTAGCTATATTGGATTTATTTACATTAGAAAAGAGGCGTCTAAGAGGGGATATGATAACTATATACAAATATATTCAGGGACAATACAAGGAGCTTTCAAAAGAACTATTCATCCCACGGGCAGTACAAAGGACTCGGGGCCATCCCTTAAGGTTGGAGGAAAGGAAATTTCACCAGCAACAAAGGAAAGGGTTCTTTACAGTAAGGGCAGTTAAAATGTGGAACTCATTACCCATGGAGACTGTGATGGCAGATACAATAGATTTGTTCAAAAAAAGGTTGGACATCTTTTTAGATGGGACAGGTATACAGGGATATACCAAATAAGTATATATGGGAAGGATGTTGATCCAGGGATTAATCCGATTGCCAATTCTTGGAGTCAGGAAGGAATTAATTTTTCCCCTTAATGGGGTTTTTTGTTTGCCTTCCTCTGGATCAATAAGTAAGTATCTGTTGTCTGAATTTAGCATAGGTTGAACTTGATGGACGTACGTCTTTTTTCAACCTCATCTATTATGTAACTATGTATGTAATGGTGCAGCGCCTCCATCTCTGAGCCCCAGGAATACGGGTGGAATCCTTCCAGAGAGTCCCCCCCCCCCCCTCGGGGATGAGAGATTCCAGTCTCACACTGTATATCTTTAAAAGCAGCCGCAGCTCTTTATTCACAGCAGCAGAATAGCAGCAACAAGACTATATATCAGGTACAGGGTGTCTTCCTCCACACAGGACTGCTCTCCCTCAGGATGGTCTCTGTGTCCCTGCCACCACCCCAGGTCAAGGGCACCCAGGGTGGGGCTAGCTCTTCCCTCGCCCCCTAAACAGGGTGAGAGGAATTGGTCCACCTCCCTAACTAAGGTTGCATCAGCTCTACTCAGAGGCTGATGGCTCCCCTTCTCCAACGGCCAATTGATATAGGCTCTCTCTGTCACCCTGGGCCAGCCAGGTGACAGACTCAGCAGACTCTAACTCTGGACTGAACTCTTAACTCTGACACACACTTCTACTAAATAGGAAGTGCACTGCTCTTTATGATATTGGCAGGCACTGCCCCTGTGTCTCTGCCTACCACACAGGGTCAGGTACCAATTTCAGGAATGTCCCGTTATTAGCGTAAACACAACAGAGTTCCATGGATCTAGCATTAAGACTGTAAGCTCTGCAGGCCAGGGATTTCCTTTCCTATTGTCTGATTTTGTTTGTTGCACTTATTGTACTATAATTCTCTGTACTGTATTGCCTCTCTTATAAAGCGCTATATAAATAAATATTTACATACATAATATATCTTAATGCATCTTAAGACACCTTAGAGTTCCCTCTATAAGACACTTTATGGTCCACTCAAGTGAATAGTCTGTAAGTAGGGTGACCATTCGTCCCGGTTTTGCCGGGACAGTCCCGTTTTTTTCTGCCCTGTCCCGATTTTAGCTCCGTCCCGGTTATGTCCCGATTTTTGTCCCTGGTCCCGGTATTGCGGGGCAGCGGCGGTGAGGAGAATGCGGCGGCCGGTAAGTATTTTCTATGTGTGTGTGTGAATGCTGCCGGGGAGACTGAATGAAGGAGAATGCCGGGGGCGGGACTTAGAATGCCGGCCGGCCCGCAGGGGATTGGTTGCAGGCAGGTCAGAGGAAGCCGGGGGCGGGACTTCCGCTTTGTGCAGAGCACAAGTGTCTTCCCGCTCCCGGCTCCTCTGTTCGCGGTGAGTGTCCCCTTTCTGTCCCGGGTCCCAGCCAGGGGGGGTAATAGGAGGTGGTAGCGGGGGTGCGCCTACCTTTGTACCACCTTGTACCTTTGCCCCCCTGGCGCTCCCACCATTGCCCCCCCGGCGCTCCCACCATTGCCCCATCGGCACTCCCACCTTTGCCCCCCGGCGCTCCCACCTTTGCCCCATCGGCACTCCCACCTTTGCCCCCCGGCGCTCCCACCTTTGCCCCCCCCCCCCGGCGCTCACAGCTTTGCCCCCCGGCGCTCCCACCTTTGCCCCTCCGGCGCTCACAGCTTTGTGTGTGTGTGTGTGTGTGTGTGTGTGTGTGTGTGTGTGTGTGAATCAGTGGGTGTGTGTGGGTGTGTGTATCTGTGTGTGTGTGTGTGTGTATGTGTATCAGTGTGTGTGTGTGTGTGTGTGTATGTGTATCAGTGTGTGTGTGTGTGTGTGTGTGTGTGTGTGTATGTGTATCAGTGTGTGTGTGTGTGTGTGTGTGTATCTGTGTGTGTGTATGTATGTGTATCTCTGTGTGTTTGTGTATCTGTGTGTGTTTGTGTGTGTGTGTATCTGTGTGTGTGTGTATCTGTGTGTGTGTGTATCTGTGTGTATCTGTGTGTGTGTGTGTGTGTGTGTGTGTGTGTGTGTGTGTGTGTGTGTGCGCGTGTGTCAGTGTGCGCGTGTTTCAGTGTGTGTGTGTGTTTCAGTGTGTGTGTGTGTGTGTTTCAGTGTGTGTGTGTGTGTGTGTCAGTGTGTGTGTGTGTGTGTGTGTGTGTGTGTATCAGTGTGTGTGTGTGTGTGTGTGTGTGTGTGTGTGTGTGTGTGTGTGTGTGTGTGTGTGTGTGTGTGTGTGTCAGTGTGCGCGTGTTTCAGTGTGTGTGTGTGTTTCAGTGTGTGTGTGTGTGTGTTTCAGTGTGTGTGTGTGTGTATCAGTGGGTCTGTGTGTGTGTGAATCAGTGTGTGTGTGTGTGTGTGTGTGTGTGTGTGTGTGTGTGTGTGTGTGTGTATTAGTGGGTGTGTGTGTGTGTGTGTATCAGTGTGTCTGTATCTGTGTGTGTGTATTGTATTGTATGTCTTTATTTATATAGCGCCATTAGTGTACATAGCGCTTCACAGTAGTAATACATGTGGTAATCAAATAAATAACAGATAATATAAAAAACATATCATGGGAATAAGTGCTTTAGACATAAAAGTAACATTTCGGAAGAGGAGTCCCTGCCCCGAGGAGCTTACAGTCTAATTGGTAGGTAGGGAGAACGTACAGAGACAGTAGGAGGGAGTTCTGGTAAGTGCGTCTGCAGGGGGTCAAGCATTATGTATCGTGTTTAGAATATCCACAGTGCTATTCATATGCTTCTTTAAGCAAGTGTGTCTTAAGGTGGGTCTTAAAGGTGGATAGAGAGGGTGCTAGTCGGGTACTGAGGGGAAGGGCATTCCAGAGATGTGGGGCAGTCAGTGAAAAAGGTTTAAGGCGGGAGAGGGCTTTAGATACAAAGGGGGTAGAAAGAAGACATCCTTGAGAAGAACGCAAGAGTCTGGATGGTGCATACCGAGAAATTAGGGATGAGATGTAAGGAGGGGCAGAAGAATGTAAAGCTTTAAAAGTGAGGAGAAGAATGGAGTGTGAGATGCGGGATTTGATCGGAAGCCAGGAGAGGGATTTCATGAGGGGAGATGCTGAGACAGATCTAGGAAAGAGTAGAGTGATTCTGGCAGCAGCATTTAGGATAGATTGTAGGGGAGACAGGTGAGAGGCAGGAAGGCCGGACAGCAGGAGGTTACAGTAATCAAGACAGGAGAGAATGAGGGCCTGAGTCAGAGTTTTAGCAGTCGAACAACAGAGGAAAGGGCGTATCTTAGTTATATTGCGGAGGAAAAAGCGTCAAGTTTTAGAAATGTTTTGAATGTGAGGGGCGAATGTGAGAGAGGAGTCGAACGTGACCCCTAGGCAGCGTGCTTGGGCTACTGGGTGAATGATTGTAGTTCCAACAGTAATGTGGAAGGAGGTATTAGGGCCAGGTTTGGGAGGAAGTATGAGGAGCTCTGTTTTAGCCATGTTGAGTTTAAGGCGTCGGAGGGCCATCCAGGATGATATAGCAGAGAGACATTCAGAAACTTTGGTTTGTACAGCAGGTGTAAGGTCAGGTGTTGAAAAGTATATTTGTGTGTCGTCGGCATAGAGGTGATAATTAAACCCAAAAGATGTTATTAGGTCACCTAGAGAGAGTGTGTACAGAGAAAAGAGAAGAGGTCCCAGGACAGAGCCCTGGGGTACCCCCACAGAGAGATCAATAGAGGAGGAGGAGGTGTTAGCAGAAGAGACACTAAAAGTACGATGGGAGAGGTAGGATGAGATCCAGGATAGAGCTTTGTTCCGAATACCTAGAGTATGGAGAATGTGGAGGAGAAGAGGGTGGTCCACGGTGTCAAATGCTGCAGAGAGGTCGAGTAATATGAGCAGAGTGTAATGACCTCTGTCTTTGGCAGCATGGAGCTCGTCAGTTATTTTAGTGAGGGTTGTTTCCGTGGAGTGAGCAGTGCGGAAGCCAGATTGTAGAGGGTCTAGGAGAGAATAAGTGTTGAGAAAATGGAGCAAGCGAGAGAATACAAGACGTTCAAGTAGTTTAGAGGCAAAAGGCAGGAGGGAGACAGGTCGATAGTTAGAAAGACAGGTAGGGTCAAGCTTGCTGTTTTTGAGTAATGGTATGACTGTTGCATGTTTGAAGGAGGATGGAAAGGTTCCAGAGCAGAGGGAGGAGTTAAAAATGTGTGTAAGCGTAGGGATTATAGTAGGAGCTAGAGGTTTTAGGAGATGGGAGGGAATGGGGTCAAGAGGGCAAGTGGTAGAGGGAGAAGAGGAGATCAACAGCGACACATCCTCCTCTGAGACAGTGGAAAAAGACTCAAGGAAGGCAGGAGGAGAGTTAGGAAGAGGTGTAGGATGGGGGGAAGAAACAGAGGGGATGTTCTGCCGTATGGATTCCACCTTTTCCTTAAAATAGTCTGCAAAGTCCTGAGCGGAGATGGAGGAAGGAGAGGCAGCTGAGGGTGGTTTGAGTAGAGTATCAAAGACAGAGAACAGTCGGCGTGGGTTAGACTTGTGCATATTAGTGCAGAAAAGTAGGCTTGTTTAGCTTGCGAGAGGGCAGAGTTGAAACAGGATAGCATAAATTTGTAGTGAAGGAAGTCTGCGAGAGTGTGAGACTTCCTCCAGAGGCGTTCAGAGGAACGAGTGGAGGAACGCAGCATGCGCGTGTGGGAATTTAGCCAGGGTCTAGGGTTAGAAGGGCGAGGGCGGCAGAGAGAAAGCGGGGCATGTAGATCAAGAGATGAGGACAAGACAGAGTTGTACTTTCTGACCAGGTTGTCAGGGTCTGTAGCAGAGCTGAGAGAGGAGAGGGAGGAGTGTAAAGTGGACTCAAAGTCAGGTAAGTGAATAGAGCGCAGGTTTCTGCAGAACCGGGGGGTAGATGGAGGTGGAGAAGGGGAGAAGCGAGATAAAGAGAATGAGATGAGATGATGGTCAGAGAGAGGAAAAGGGGAAATGGAGAAATCAGAGAGAGATAAGTTTTTAGTGAAAACCAGGTCTAAGTAGTGGCCATCCTTGTGGGTGCTGGCTGCAGTCCACTGTTGAAGGCCAAAAGAAGAGGTAAGAGAAAGAAAGCGGGAAGCCCAAGAGAGAGAGGGGTCATCAATGTGGCAATTGAAGTCCCCAAGGAGAAGAACAGGGGAGTCTGAGGAGAGAAAGAAAGAGAGCCAGGATTCAAAGTGAGAGAGAAAGGCAGAAGGGGGATGAGTAGAGGTAGGTGGGCGATAGATGACCGCCACATGAACAGGGAGAGGAGAGAAGATCTGGACAGTGTGAGCCTCAAAGGAGGGAAAAGCAAGAGAGGGGGGAATAGGAAGGGTTCGGTAACGGCAGACAGAGGAGAGCAGGAGCCCCACGCCTCCACCCCTGCCATCAGGGCGCGGTGTGTGTGTGTGTATCAGTGTGTCTGTATCTGTGTGTGTGTGTGTGTGTGTGTATCAGTGTGGCTTTTTTGGCGATAAGCTGGTGATAAGTGGCTTATCGCTGCTTACTGCATGAGGGCCTTAGGGAGGATTTGTTCCTTTAAAGTACACCTAGTTTGGCATAGGATTTGGATGTCAGGGTATCAATGTGCAACCCAAATGTTAAATGGGAGTTGAATGATCAGATATTTCAAACAAGTAACAGGGGCTAGGATGGTTTTAGAGCTGGTTTTTATCTGAAGCTCTGTCATTGGTAGCTTTAGCAATTTAGCTCTGGTCCCAAATACCATTGTTACAGTCTTGTCAGTGTTTAAAATCAGTTTGTTTTGGGAAATCCAGTTTCAAGTCTCAAAAATCAGATTGAAGTACGTGTTCAAGGTCAGAGAGGCGAGGGCTGCGTGCATATAGGATAAGATCTAAGGCCTCTCACAATAACCCGTTAGGAATATTAATTCCTCATCTATCCGACATAAGTATAAAATATAGTCTACCAAGACCCCTAATACAGAGTTACCCACCTTATACGGGAGCAGCTGCCAGACGAGTATAGTAAATGTATCTTATTTCTTTTGCCACTGGAGGGCAGCGTGGAGTTGCAAGGAGTGGCGCCCGTAAGGACGACGTGCCAGTTAGGCGGAAGGAGAAGCGCACACACTTTTATGTGAAACGGATATATTTGGGGAGGGATTTAGGAGTCTGAGTAAGAAAATTAACCATTTAAATATGTACAGATTTAATCCCACTTTTGGAAATTAGGGATGTTGCCTAAAAGTTTGAGAATGCATAAAGTGCCACCCATGGGCTTTAATGAAGCAGCATTTGTGGGCTAAATGGAACAGCATTCTGTATAAAGGTATTTTGGACTCGATATAAATAATTGATGCCAAAAACTAATATTAAGTAAATTGAGAATGGAAAAATCTTCAACACAAACGTACAGAATGTGATATTCTGAGAGATCTTACAGATGTTATCAAATCCCACAATGAATATATAGAAAATGTCTGTATAGAACGAGTCAAACAAGAATATGCCAATAAAACGTTTAATTGGGAGATACAGGGGCCACAATTCAGGTCATTTAGCTGAAAGAAGAGAAGCCGGTCAGCCGGTAGAGCAGGTCAGCCGGTCAGCCAGTAGAGCAGGTCAGCAGGTCAGCCAGAAGAGCAGGTCAGCCGGTCAGCCGGTAGAGCAGGTCAGCCGGTCAGCTCTGAGATCAGCATTACTTATATCCCCTAAACGTTGTCCCCTGCATGTAATGCTGCAGAACAGCCTACACTGCATATACTGTACATGAGATACTTAACCCTTTCTTTTCGCTCGACTAATCTGAATGATTTGCTAATTGGTTTGTAATTAGAGAGATATTTGTAGCAGAATCCCATGTATGTTATTTTTACCTTTTTAGATACCGTTTTGTGTAATAAAATATATGAGATCAGAGGGGCTTCCTGTTTGCACTCGTGTTTTGGCAGAAGTGTATATGTGACCCTATAAATCTCCCTCACACCTGGGCTTGGCAGCGTGACACTAGTGCAGCGTCCTGGGGAAGAATCACTGAGCTGTTAGCAATAGATACAACGGATAGAAAAGACACTACACATAAATTTGATTAAAGAGAGTATTTTATTGAAATAATGAATCTCTTTGCTGGGAGGGGCCTGCAGCACATTGCAGAGCGATATAGTAACACGCAGAGCAATGCATTGCAGGCCCCTCCGGCAGCAAAGGGGTGAAGACCAATGCAGGGTGTATAAAGATCTCACTGATAATTCATGCACAAAGTGCAGTTTGTTGCTGTGATCCAGAGGAAGGCGAAACATAACCCCTGCTGTGCAATGGGGGAAAAAAATTCCTTCCTGACCCCATTAAATGGCGATCGGATGGTCCCTGGATCACTGCGCAGTGAGATCAGATGGAGCAGCACAGATCAGCGTTGTTATACACAGGGGCACACTCAGTATATAGAGATGCAGGTGATGGGGCCCTTGTGCCCCTGTGTATAACTCACCTGCTCCCCCATCCCCCTGCATATCTATCCCATTCACCCCTTTTCCTCCCGCATACCTCGCAGGGCCGGCCGGCCATTAGGCGGTCGCCTAGCGCGCAGAGGTCCTAGGGGCGCATTAATAATCATTATTATTTTTTACTCTTATTATTTTATTTATTTATCTTTTTTTTAAAATTATTATTCTTTTTTTTATCCAGTATTTTGGCGCCCTTTTATTTTTATTTTGCGTTGCGCTGGGGTGCGGTCGCACCCCCCTGCAGCCCCGATATCTACGCCACTGTTTATTTTATTATTTTATTTATCTTATTATTTTTTATACAACTGGGGCACAAATTTTAAGTTTTGCCTCGGGCGCATGAAACCCGTGCTCTGGCCCTGCTCCTTGTTCTCTCTCACCCTCTCACGCCCAATATCCCTATCTCCCTCTAGTACCTGCCCCTCCCTCAGCCTTCCTGATCTTATCTGCCTCTCCTGCGGTCAAACCAACTTCTCAGGGCCCCTAGAATACCCCTGTATCTACGCCCTGGCTCCTCTGCTACCTGCACCTGGCTTCTTCTCCGCCTAAAAAAGGTGAAGCAGCAGATCTGTCCGCACCTCTCGTATTCTCCTACCTGCTCCCGGGGTCTTCTCCTCCGCCTAAAAAAGGTGAAGCAGCAGATCCGGCCACACCTGTCGTATGCTCCTTGGTCATCGTACACCACGTCTGCGTCATCGGCCGCCTTGTAGCCCACCTCATTGTTCCACTTGACGCCCGCTTTGTCGTATGCCTCGTCGTCCGCCTCGTAGCCCGCCTCGTCATCTGGTGGCACAAAGGGCACCACCTTCGTGTGTGTCCTGATCTGCAGGAGACATGAAGTGTTTGTAACCAGGGACAGTGATACTCTGTATCGCAAGAGCTCCTGTGCCACTTATACCCCATCCCCAATACCACGTTATACCGCCCTCCACAGGGCAAATACCCGTTATACCCACCTCCCCAGGCCCAGTACCCAGTTATACAACCTTCCCAAGGCCCAGTACCCTGTTATACGCCCCTCCCCAGGCCCAGTACTCGTTATACCCACCTCACCAGGCCCAGTACCCATTATATACCCCTCCCCAGAAGGTCATGTTTCTATTTATCAAAAATACATTGAGTTACCTCTGGTTTTCAGGCATGTCCTGGGGGAGTTATCACAGAGACACAGAAACGTCGCTGAGTTTGGGTTAGTAACTCCCTTAACTTCTCAGCAGTTGAATTCCCCATTAGGCGCTTAGCACGTTAAAAACAAGCGTTGCTATTTCTCTGCATGAAGTTGCAGGTAATTGGAAGAGTTACACAGTGACGGCTATTTCATCACTCACCTTCTTCCCCCGAAACGGTCTTTTCTGTCTTATTTCCGGCTTCACATCGGATATCCATATCCATTCTTGGCCTCTGATCTGTATGCAAGGCAATGCTTTAAGACAGGGTTGCACAACCTTTTCCCCCTGCTCCCCCCTCCACCTTCCCCACCTTGTCTCCGGCGTTCTGATGTAACGACGTCATGTGATATCACGTTGCTATGGCAATGCCACATCATGTGACGCCACATTGCTGTCGCCAGAAGCCGCCGGAGACAAGGAAAGGGAACTTACAGAGGCCTTGCACGCGATCTCCGGCATTTAATTTAAATGCTGTGGGGAAGAGCGAGGGGCCTCTGTAAGCGCCGAGCCCCTCCTCCCAAGAAAATGTCGTGCCCCTTGATTTGCGCACCCCTGCTTTAAGAGATATTCTGGGACCCTCCAACTCCTCCATCGGACCCTTCCTCATATTGACTGACCTTGCAGTGCTCTGCACTGACTTGCACTGACCTGCTATGGTGCCTCTCAAAATACCAAGCTAACTCGTTCTGAACATACATGTGTCCTTTTTACATGTTACTCAGCTTGTATGGGCCACAGACAGCTTTCCCGGGGTCCAGGACTAGTTTCCACCGGGGACACTCACCCATGGGTCGGCGACTTTGCGAGAACCCACCCCCCCCAACCTGTTTTCTCTTGCACTGCCATAGACAACAACATTTCGGCCTGCTGGTCTTTCTCAGGTAAAGTGGCTAAACCCACTAAATCCAGCAAAGAAAGGCCAGCAGCCGAAACATTGTAGTCTGTGGCACAATAAATTATCTTTTTTTATTCAAATCCGTGTGCCCTTTCCCATCAATCATATTGTATCCATTGGACGAAATGCCGGTCTTCCCTGAGACTAAGGGGCACCGGTAAAAGTATCACTGCTTATTGTTTTTTTTTGGTGTGCAGCAAATCCCCATCATTTTTGCGTTCTCTTGCTCTGCCCCAATCTGACACACCACCTTGCTCTCTCACCCCCCTCTTAGACTCCCCTGTCACCCTTTCCTTCCTCAAAGGATGTCCTTTAATCAGATCTTACCCAAATTGTCTCCATCTCCCTTGGAAATGTTCTGTCTTTAAGCTGTGCGGCTCCTCTTGATCCGAACTTTCTTAGCTGACCCCTTTAGGTTTCGGCTCCGAGGGTCTAAAAAATAAGCGACTCCGAAAAGATGTGAAATATGCGCACGGGTCCTAATGGGGCACTGAGGGGGAGACTTAAATACTAGTAAATATAATCTACTGTGCTAACAAATATAATCTATTAACTAAGAAATATAACTTATTAAACTAAGAAATATAATTTATTAAACTAACAAATATAACTTATTAAACTAAGAAATATAACTTATTAAACTAAGAAATATATTTTATTAAACTAAGAAATATAACTTATTAAACTAAGAAATATAACTTATTAAACTTAGAAATATAATCTATTAAACTAAATAAATATCTATTAAACTAAATAAATATCTATTCAACTAAATAAATATAATCTATTTAAAAACAATACAATAAAAAGCTGGAGAAATGATACGTCAACCAAGCAACAGATGTGATGCCAATAAGCGTTGAACTCCTTGCAGATCCACCGTCAGCTGGTTGTGGCAGAAAGTGGTGACATACAGTAGAACAGAGTGGTTGAGCTGTAACCACGGCAGTCAGGTCAGAAATCAACACAATATTTTTTGAAATTTAGAATGAGAATGTTCTGTATGTCACATTCTGGGCTCAGACTCTGAGCCCTGTCACATGTTAGCAGCTTGTGATAATAGAAAGTATCCATATACTGGGATGTGATAAGAAACATGAAGGTCATTTTATAATGGGTCCCATAACCTGCTTTATATGAAGTATCATTTTACACTAATTAGTAGAGATGTTACATTTTGAAAAATAGCACTTCTGGCGACATTGTTCATTTTCTCTACAAATGATAAATGAAAAAGTTGGATAAAACGTTATATGTGTGTGTGCGCGCGCAATATATATATATAGAGGTATCAGTACCGTGTTAGCCGAGCTTCAATAATCAAAAAATAAATAGATAATACCGTTCTGTGGCTAACGAAATGCTTTTATTTGTGCGAGCTTTCGAGATACACTGATCTCTTCTTCCGGCGATGTTACAATGAATGAAGCAAGCAAAAGGTATACTTAAAAACAGTGTCTCTTGGAATGTTATCTGTGCTGGTCCTTCCCCCGGTGTGGATGTGTTTTATGCCTAGAGACAGCTGTGTGTGCATAGATATAGCACAGTATGTTAAATTACGCTGCGGGGTCATGTGACGTCACCCTCGTCAAATGCCGCTGCAGGTCACATGACGCCGCATCAAGGTAAGGGGGGGGGGGGGCGCGAGCACCGGCAGGGGGGCGAGCTGCAAAAGTTTGTGCTCCCCTGGTATAACCAATAAATAATATAGCTGATATAGCAATTTGGTTGTGGCTAGAGAGAGATTATAATGGCAGTGAGAATTAGTGGTCAGAATTAATAACAGTGCAATTACTAAAAAGTAGCTGTAATAAAATAATAATAAACACTATGCCTAAACACAATAAAAGTCCAGAAACCTAGCTCTAATAGCTATGTTATAACTCAATCATAAAAGGATCCAATTCGGGCGTCCTCTGGAGCCCTGGCAGCTCTCTTCAGGGAAACAACCACCTCCTCGATAGATATCTAAACAAAAAAAAGAAGAGAAAGCGCCCGCTCCATGTGTAAATTCGGTTTAACAATTTCATTTCCTGGACAAGATAAAAATAGCAAACTCACAAACATCCGTTTGGTAAAAGCATTGTGTGAGACAGGCTCGGGCTCCGTGGTAATCCGGTGGTCACTCCGCAGCTCCAGACTTTGGACGATGACCGGGAAACTCGATAGGCTGCGCCCCTCGCAGTGTGGTCCTCCAGCAATCTGTGGTATGTTGTGGTTCCACTGTAAATCCGGTGTCTCGTCTTGGTCGCGTACCAACTTCCCTTCCGGCGTCAGGACGTATAGTGTGGCAATAGCAACGAGAAGAAAGTACTGAGGTGGGGTTGGATCCTCCTCGGTTATTTCTTGTTTTATTAATAAATAATTTACTATATTTTAATCTCTGGTGCGCATTGTGTGCATTTTTCTTCTTGTCTGCACAGTGCTTCAGATGCTGCATCTGAAAAAATGCCGGTGGATCGGGATGTGAGGTAGGAAAGTGACGTCCGCGCCGGAACGTTATTGCCACGCCTCCAAATATTTATTGCCACGCCCCCAATCGCACCCGCTGCATACCCTGCAAAGCCATAAAAAAGCTCAGGCTTCAGCAAGTGTATTGCAGCGTGTGTGCCTTCCCTCCGTCTGAAATACTATAGACGCAGCCTTATCGACGCTTACTAAATAGGCCCGTGTCTCTCTCTCTCTCTCTCTGTGTCTCTCTCTCTCTCTCTGTGTCTCTGTCTCTCTCTGTGTGTCTCTGTCTCTCTCTGTGTGTCTCTCTGTGTCTCTGTCTCTCTCTCTGTGTCTCTGTCTCTCTCTGTGTGTCTCTGTTTCTCTCTGTGTGTCTCTGTCAAAAGAACATTTCAGTATTGCCAAAGCGTGAGTAAAAGGGGGTGTGGGACAATGATTACACGAATACTAGGGGGTACGGTATAATGGTTATACAGTACATTACTTTTGTCTCTATCTCCCTATGTCCCTCTCTCTGTCTCTCTCTCATTCTCTGTCTCTCTCTCTCTCTGTGTCTCTCTCTCATTCTCTGTCTCTCTCTCATTCTGTCTCTCATTCTCTGTCTCTCTCTCATTCTCTGTCTCTCTCTCTCATCCCTGTATGATAGGTATGTTCCAACTCTATTTTTTGCTCTTCTTTTCCGTTTGAGAGGAGGGAGTCCCTCACCTCTTCAGCCACACACCAGGAACGCTGGGTTGCTTTCAGACGCTCGGAGAGGCGGATACAGTCGTGGATTGCAGGCACTGATTTATCTGGTAAGTACCGCAAACATGCTTGAACAAGGGCCGTAGACATTTTATTTGATGGTTTAGATTATCATTGTCTGTGGTTGTTAGTTATTGGTATTAGAGTTTTTTGATGTTGTTACGAATCAAATACATTTTGAAGTAGTAATCCCCTCCGAACTGGGCATTCCTGGCCAATAATGCCCTGGCTGTAAGAGTTGAAGGGCCCAAGCAAAGCCCCCACCTCTATACACACTAACACTGCAGGGGCATCAGAGTGTCTTGTTGTCATGGCAACAGGGGGTGTCACGTGATGTAATTTGTTTAATAAATTATTTTTTAAGGTGTCCCGGTTTTTCATTTTCGAAATCTGGTCACCCTATTGATCAAGCAGAAAAAGTGAAGAAACAATTGTAGTTTTGCTAATGGACGTCATTTTGGCATATCATTCGCTTTGAGGATACCCATTAATATGAAGAAAAATAACATCGATTCCCAATGTAGCCCCCCTTCCCTGGGCCAATCGCAGATCGGGCCCCCCTCCTCTGTACTAGGGTCTGGCTACGTGTCTGAGTGTGGTGCATACCTGCTGGCAACAGGGGGGCCTGAGTCTCCCGCGATGGTATGGGGGATGACAGGATCAGGTTTCTGGGGTGAATGCCTCCGTCTTATCAGAGCAGGATGAAATTTCTCTTCAGAAGGACTTGGAGAGACTGGAAACGTGGGCAGGTAAATGGCAAATGAGGTTTAATACAGATAAATATAAGGTTATGCATTTGGGATGCAAGAATAAAAAGGCGACTTACAAATTAAATGGAGATATATTGGGGGAATCCTTGATGGAGAAGGATTTAGGGGTGCTTGTAGACAGCAGGCTTAGCAATAGTGCCCAATGTCATGCAGTAGCTGCAAAGGCAAACAAGATCTTATCTTGCATCAAACGGGCAATTGGATGGAAGGGAAGTAGACATAATTATGCCCCTTTACAAAGCATTAGTAAGACCACACCTTGAATATGGAGTACAATTTTGGGCACCAATCCTAAGAAAAGACATTTTGGAACTAGAGAGAGTGCAGAGAAGAGCCACCAAATTAATAAAGGGGATGGACATTCTAACTTATGAGGAGAGGCTAGCTATATTGGATTTATTTACATTAGAAAAGAGGCGTCTAAGAGGGGATATGATAACTATATACAAATATATTCAGGGACAATACAAGGAGCTTTCAAAAGAACTATTCATCCCACGGGCAGTACAAAGGACTCGGGGCCATCCCTTAAGGTTGGAGGAAAGGAAATTTCACCAGCAACAAAGGAAAGGGTTCTTTACAGTAAGGGCAGTTAAAATGTGGAACTCATTACCCATGGAGACTGTGATGGCAGATACAATAGATTTGTTCAAAAAAAGGTTGGACATCTTTTTAGATGGGACAGGTATACAGGGATATACCAAATAAGTATATATGGGAAGGATGTTGATCCAGGGATTAATCCGATTGCCAATTCTTGGAGTCAGGAAGGAATTAATTTTTCCCCTTAATGGGGTTTTTTGTTTGCCTTCCTCTGGATCAATAAGTAAGTATCTGTTGTCTGAATTTAGCATAGGTTGAACTTGATGGACGTACGTCTTTTTTCAACCTCATCTATTATGTAACTATGTATGTAATGGTGCAGCGCCTCCATCTCTGAGCCCCAGGAATACGGGTGGAATCCTTCCAGAGAGTCCCCCCCCCCCCTCGGGGATGAGAGATTCCAGTCTCACACTGTATATCTTTAAAAGCAGCCGCAGCTCTTTATTCACAGCAGCAGAATAGCAGCAACAAGACTATATATCAGGTACAGGGTGTCTTCCTCCACACAGGACTGCTCTCCCTCAGGATGGTCTCTGTGTCCCTGCCACAACCCCAGGTCAAGGGCACCCAGGGTGGGGCTAGCTCTTCCCTCGCCCCCTAAACAGGGTGAGAGGAATTGGTCCACCTCCCTAACTAAGGTTGCATCAGCTCTACTCAGAGGCTGATGGCTCCCCTTCTCCAACGGCCAATTGATATAGGCTCTCTCTGTCACCCTGGGCCAGCCAGGTGACAGACTCAGCAGACTCTAACTCTGGACTGAACTCTTAACTCTGACACACACTTCTACTAAATAGGAAGTGCACTGCTCTTTATGATATTGGCAGGCACTGCCCCTGTGTCTCTGCCTACCACACAGGGTCAGGTACCAATTTCAGGAATGTCCCGTTATTAGCGTAAACACAACAGAGTTATATGGATCTAGCATTAAGACTGTAAGCTCTCCAGGCCAGGGATTTCCTTTCCTATTGTCTGATTTTGTTTGTTGCACTTATTGTACTATAATTCTCTGTACTGTATTGCCTCTCTTATAAAGCGCTATATAAATAAATATTTACATACATAATATATCTTAATGCATCTTAAGACACCTTAGAGTTCCCTCTATAAGACACTTTATGGTCCACTCAAGTGAATAGTCTGTAAGTAGGGTGACCATTCGTCCCGGTTTTGCCGGGACAGTCCCGTTTTTTTCTGCCCTGTCCCGATTTTAGCTCCGTCCCGGTTATGTCCCGATTTTTGTCCCTGGTCCCGGTATTGCGGGGCAGCGGCGGTGAGGAGAATGCGGCGGCCGGTAAGTATTTTCTATGTGTGTGTGTGAATGCTGCCGGGGAGACTGAATGAAGGAGAATGCCGGGGGCGGGACTTAGAATGCCGGCCGGCCCGCAGGGGATTGGTTGCAGGCAGGTCAGAGGAAGCCGGGGGCGGGACTTCCGCTTTGTGCAGAGCACAAGTGTCTTCCCGCTCCCGGCTCCTCTGTTCGCGGTGAGTGTCCCCTTTCTGTCCCGGGTCCCAGCCAGGGGGGGTAATAGGAGGTGGTAGCGGGGGTGCGCCTACCTTTGTACCACCTTGTACCTTTGCCCCCCTGGCGCTCCCACCATTGCCCCCCTGGCGCTCCCACCATTGCCCCATCGGCACTCCCACCTTTGCCCCCCGGCGCTCCCACCTTTGCCCCATCGGCACTCCCACCTTTGCCCCCCGGCGCTCCCACCTTTGCCCCCCCCCCGGCGCTCACAGCTTTGCCCCCCGGCGCTCCCACCTTTGCCCCTCCGGCGCTCACAGCTGTGTGTGTGTGTGTGTGTGTGTGAATCAGTGGGTGTGTGTGGGTGTGTGTATCTGTGTGTGTGTGTATGTGTATCAGTGTGTGTGTGTGTGTGTGTGTATGTGTATCAGTGTGTGTGTGTGTGTGTATGTGTATCAGTGTGTGTGTGTGTGTGTGTGTGTGTGTATGTGTATCTGTGTGTGTGTATTTGTGTGTATGTGTGTGTGTGTGTATGTGTATCTCTGTGTGTTTGTGTATCTGTGTGTGTGTGTATCTGTGTGTATCTGTGTGTGTGTCAGTGTGTGTGTGTGTGTGTGTGTGTGTGTGTGTGCGCGTGTTTCAGTGTGTGTGTGTGTTTCAGTGTGTGTGTGCGCGTGTTTCAGTGTGTGTGTGTGTTTCAGTGTGTGTGTGTGTGTGTGTGTATCAGTGGGTCTGTGTGTGTGTGAATCAGTGGGTGTGTGTGTGTGTGTGTGAATCAGTGTGTGTGTGTGTGTGTGTGTGTGTGTGTGTGTGTGTGTGTGTGTATTAGTGGGTGTGTGTGTGTGTGTGTGTATCAGTGTGTCTGTATCTGTGTGTGTGTGTATTGTATTGTATTGTATGTCTTTATTTATATAGCGCCATTAGTGTACATAGCGCTTCACAGTAGTAATACATGTGGTAATCAAATAAATAACAGATAATATAAAAAACATATCATGGGAATAAGTGCTTTAGACATAAAAGTAACATTTCGGAAGAGGAGTCCCTGCCCCGAGGAGCTTACAGTCTAATTGGTAGGTAGGGAGAACGTACAGAGACAGTAGGAGGGAGTTCTGGTAAGTGCGTCTGCAGGGGGTCAAGCATTATGTATCGTGTTTAGAATATCCACAGTGCTATTCATATGCTTCTTTAAGCAAGTGTGTCTTAAGGTGGGTCTTAAAGGTGGATAGAGAGGGTGCTAGTCGGGTACTGAGGGGAAGGGCATTCCAGAGATGTGGGGCAGTCAGTGAAAAAGGTTTAAGGCGGGAGAGGGCTTTAGATACAAAGGGGGTAGAAAGAAGACATCCTTGAGAAGAACGCAAGAGTCTGGATGGTGCATACCGAGAAATTAGGGATGAGATGTAAGGAGGGGCAGAAGAATGTAAAGCTTTAAAAGTGAGGAGAAGAATGGAGTGTGAGATGCGGGATTTGATCGGAAGCCAGGAGAGGGATTTCATGAGGGGAGATGCTGAGACAGATCTAGGAAAGAGTAGAGTGATTCTGGCAGCAGCATTTAGGATAGATTGTAGGGGAGACAGGTGAGAGGCAGGAAGGCCGGACAGCAGGAGGTTACAGTAATCAAGACAGGAGAGAATGAGGGCCTGAGTCAGAGTTTTAGCAGTCGAACAACAGAGGAAAGGGCGTATCTTAGTTATATTGCGGAGGAAAAAGCGACAAGTTTTAGAAATGTTTTGAATGTGAGGGGCGAATGTGAGAGAGGAGTCGAACGTGACCCCTAGGCAGCGTGCTTGGGCTACTGGGTGAATGATTGTAGTTCCAACAGTAATGTGGAAGGAGGTATTAGGGCCAGGTTTGGGAGGAAGTATGAGGAGCTCTGTTTTAGCCATGTTGAGTTTAAGGCGTCGGAGGGCCATCCAGGATGATATAGCAGAGAGACATTCAGAAACTTTGGTTTGTACAGCAGGTGTAAGGTCAGGTGTTGAAAAGTATATTTGTGTGTCGTCGGCATAGAGGTGATAATTAAACCCAAAAGATGTTATTAGGTCACCTAGAGAGAGTGTGTACAGAGAAAAGAGAAGAGGTCCCAGGACAGAGCCCTGGGGTACCCCCACAGAGAGATCAATAGAGGAGGAGGAGGTGTTAGCAGAAGAGACACTAAAAGTACGATGGGAGAGGTAGGATGAGATCCAGGATAGAGCTTTGTTCCGAATACCTAGAGTATGGAGAATGTGGAGGAGAAGAGGGTGGTCCACGGTGTCAAATGCTGCAGAGAGGTCGAGTAATATGAGCAGAGTGTAATGACCTCTGTCTTTGGCAGCATGGAGCTCGTCAGTTATTTTAGTGAGGGTTGTTTCCGTGGAGTGAGCAGTGCGGAAGCCAGATTGTAGAGGGTCTAGGAGAGAATAAGTGTTGAGAAAATGGAGCAAGCGAGAGAATACAAGACGTTCAAGTAGTTTAGAGGCAAAAGGCAGGAGGGAGACAGGTCGATAGTTAGAAAGACAGGTAGGGTCAAGCTTGCTGTTTTTGAGTAATGGTATGACTGTTGCATGTTTGAAGGAGGATGGAAAGGTTCCAGAGCAGAGGGAGGAGTTAAAAATGTGTGTAAGCGTAGGGATTATAGTAGGAGCTAGAGGTTTTAGGAGATGGGAGGGAATGGGGTCAAGAGGGCAAGTGGTAGAGGGAGAAGAGGAGATCAACAGCGACACATCCTCCTCTGAGACAGTGGAAAAAGACTCAAGAAAGGCAGGAGGAGAGTTAGGAAGAGGTGTAGGATGGGGGGAAGAAACAGGGGATATTCTGCCGTATGGATTCCACCTTTTCCTTAAAATAGTCTGCAAAGTCCTGAGCGGAGATGGAGGAAGGAGAGGCAGCTGAGGGTGGTTTGAGTAGAGTATCAAAGACAGAGAACAGTCGGCGTGGGTTAGACTTGTGCATGTTATTAGTGCAGAAAAGTAGGCTTGTTTAGCTTGCGAGAGGGCAGAGTTGAAACAGGATAGCATAAATTTGTAGTGAAGGAAGTCTGCGAGAGTGTGAGACTTCCTCCAGAGGCGTTCAGAGGAACGAGTGGAGGAACGCAGCATGCGCGTGTGGGAATTTAGCCAGGGTCTAGGGTTAGAAGGGCGAGGGCGGCAGAGAGAAAGCGGGGCATGTAGATCAAGAGATGAGGACAAGACAGAGTTGTACTTTCTGACCAGGTTGTCAGGGTCTGTAGCAGAGCTGAGAGAGGAGAGGGAGGAGTGTAAAGTGGACTCAAAGTCAGGTAAGTGAATAGAGCGCAGGTTTCTGCAGAACCGGGGGGTAGATGGAGGTGGAGAAGGGGAGAAGCGAGATAAAGAGAATGAGATGAGATGATGGTCAGAGAGAGGAAAAGGGGAAATGGAGAAATCAGAGAGAGATAAGTTTTTAGTGAAAACCAGGTCTAAGTAGTGGCCATCCTTGTGGGTGCTGGCTGCAGTCCACTGTTGAAGGCCAAAAGAAGAGGTAAGAGAAAGAAAGCGGGAAGCCCAAGAGAGAGAGGGGTCATCAATGTGGCAATTGAAGTCCCCAAGGAGAAGAACAGGGGAGTCTGAGGAGAGAAAGAAAGAGAGCCAGGATTCAAAGTGAGAGAGAAAGGCAGAAGGGGGATGAGTAGAGGTAGGTGGGCGATAGATGACCGCCACATGAACAGGGAGAGGAGAGAAGATCTGGACAGTGTGAGCCTCAAAGGAGGGAAAAGCAAGAGAGGGGGGAATAGGAAGGGTTCGGTAACGGCAGACAGAGGAGAGCAGGAGCCCCACGCCTCCACCCCTGCCATCAGGGCGCGGTGTGTGTGTGTGTATCAGTGTGTCTGTATCTGTGTGTGTGTGTGTGTGTATCAGTGTGGCTTTTTTGGCGATAAGCTGGTGATAAGTGGCTTATCGCTGCTTACTGCATGAGGGCCTTAGGGAGGATTTGTTCCTTTAAAGTACACCTAGTTTGGCATAGGATTTGGATGTCAGGGTATCAATGTGCAACCCAAATGTTAAATGGGAGTTGAATGATCAGATATTTCAAACAAGTAACAGGGGCTAGGATGGTTTTAGAGCTGGTTTTTATCTGAAGCTCTGTCATTGGTAGCTTTAGCAATTTAGCTCTGGTCCCAAATACCATTGTTACAGTCTTGTCAGTGTTTAAAATCAGTTTGTTTTGGGAAATCCAGTTTCAAGTCTCAAAAATCAGATTGAAGTACGTGTTCAAGGTCAGAGAGGCGAGGGCTGCGTGCATATAGGATAAGATCTAAGGCCTCTCACAATAACCCGTTAGGAATATTAATTCCTCATCTATCCGACATAAGTATAAAATATAGTCTACCAAGACCCCTAATACAGAGTTACCCACCTTATACGGGAGCAGCTGCCAGACGAGTATAGTAAATGTATCTTATTTCTTTTGCCACTGGAGGGCAGCGTGGAGTTGCAAGGAGTGGCGCCCGTAAGGACGACGTGCCAGTTAGGCGGAAGGAGAAGCGCACACACTTTTATGTGAAACGGATATATTTGGGGAGGGATTTAGGAGTCTGAGTAAGAAAATTAACCATTTAAATATGTACAGATTTAATCCCACTTTTGGAAATTAGGGATGTTGCCTAAAAGTTTGAGAATGCATAAAGTGCCACCCATGGGCTTTAATGAAGCAGCATTTGTGGGCTAAATGGAACAGCATTCTGTATAAAGGTATTTTGGACTCGATATAAATAATTGATGCCAAAAACTAATATTAAGTAAATTGAGAATGGAAAAATCTTCAACACAAACGTACAGAATGTGATATTCTGAGAGATCTTACAGATGTTATCAAATCCCACAATGAATATATAGAAAATGTCTGTATAGAACGAGTCAAACAAGAATATGCCAATAAAACGTTTAATTGGGAGATACAGGGGCCACAATTCAGGTCATTTAGCTGAAAGAAGAGAAGCCGGTCAGCCGGTAGAGCAGGTCAGCCGGTCAGCCAGTAGAGCAGGTCAGCAGGTCAGCCAGAAGAGCCGGTCAGCCGGTAGAGCAGGTCAGCCGGTCAGCTCTGAGATCAGCATTACTTATATCCCCTAAACGTTGTCCCCTGCATGTAATGCTGCAGAACAGCCTACACTGCATATACTGTACATGAGATACTTAACCCTTTCTTTTCGCTCGACTAATCTGAATGATTTGCTAATTGGTTTGTAATTAGAGAGATATTTGTAGCAGAATCCCATGTATGTTATTTTTACCTTTTTAGATACCGTTTTGTGTAATAAAATATATGAGATCAGAGGGGCTTCCTGTTTGCACTCGTGTTTTGGCAGAAGTGTATATGTGACCCTATAAATCTCCCTCACACCTGGGCTTGGCAGCGTGACACTAGTGCAGCGTCCTGGGGAAGAATCACTGAGCTGTTAGCAATAGATACAACGGATAGAAAAGACACTACACATAGGTTTGATTAAAGAGAGTATTTTATTGAAATAATGAATCTCTTTGCTGGGAGGGGCCTGCAGCACATTGCAGAGCGATATAGTAACACGCAGAGCAATGCATTGCAGGCCCCTCCGGCAGCAAAGGGGTGAAGACCAATGCAGGGTGTATAAAGATCTCACTGATAATTCATGCACAAAGTGCAGTTTGTTGCTGTGATCCAGAGGAAGGCGAAACATAACCCCTGCTGTGCAATGGGGGAAAAAAATTCCTTCCTGACCCCATTAAATGGCGATCGGATGGTCCCTGGATCACTGCGCAGTGAGATCAGATGGAGCAGCACAGATCAGCGTTGTTATACACAGGGGCACACTCAGTATATAGAGATGCGGGTGATGGGGCCCTTGTGCCCCTGTGTATAACTCACCTGCTCCCCCATCCCCCTGCATATCTATCCCATTCACCCCTTTTCCTCCCGCATACCTCGCAGGGCCGGCCGGCCATTAGGCGGTCGCCTAGCGCGCAGAGGTCCTAGGGGCGCATTAATAATCATTATTATTTTTTACTCTTATTATTTTATTTATTTATCTTTTTTTTTTAAATTATTATTCTTTTTTTTATCCAGTATTTTGGCGCCCTTTTATTTTTATTTTGCGTTGCGCTGGGGTGCGGTCGCACCCCCCTGCAGCCCCGATATCTACGCCACTGTTTATTTTATTATTTTATTTATCTTATTATTTTTTATACAACTGGGGCACAAATTTTAAGTTTTGCCTCGGGCGCATGAAACCCGTGCTCTGGCCCTGCTCCTTGTTCTCTCTCACCCTCTCACGCCCAATATCCCTATCTCCCTCTAGTACCTGCCCCTCCCTCAGCCTTCCTGATCTTATCTGCCTCTCCTGCGGTCAAACCAACTTCTCAGGGCCCCTAGAATACCCCTGTATCTACGCCCTGGCTCCTCTGCTACCTGCACCTGGCTTCTTCTCCGCCTAAAAAAGGTGAAGCAGCAGATCTGTCCGCACCTCTCGTATTCTCCTACCTGCTCCCGGGGTCTTCTCCTCCGCCTAAAAAAGGTGAAGCAGCAGATCCGGCCACACCTGTCGTATGCTCCTTGGTCATCGTACACCACGTCTGCGTCATCGGCCGCCTTGTAGCCCACCTCATTGTTCCACTTGACGCCCGCTTTGTCGTATGCCTCGTCGTCCGCCTCGTAGCCCGCCTCGTCGTCTGGTGGCACAAAGGGCACCACCTTCGTGTGTGTCCTGATCTGCAGGAGACATGAAGTGTTTGTAACCAGGGACAGTGATACTCTGTATCGCAAGAGCTCCTGTGCCACTTATAATGGGTAGACAAGCTGCGGACAACACCCGACGCATCATTGATCTGCTAGAAATAGCCACTAATCAGAAATTAAACATTATGATGTTGAGTCTGGATGCCGAAAAAGCGTTCGACAGGATAGACTGGCCATACTTAAAACAGACGCTTGGGGCATTCGGCTTTGGGGAAAGGGTGAGTGGTGCGATAATGTCGCTATACTCGGGCCCCGCAGCCAAGGTCATACACCAGGGTTTCCCCTCTAATCTATTTCAAATTAAAAGCGGCACACGACAGGGGTGCCCGTTATCCCCCCTGTTATTCGCCCTATGTATGGAACCCTTGGCTGCGCAAATCCGTAACAACCCGGATATTTCAGGGATTACGGTGCATTCACAGTCACATAAGATTGCCCTGTATGCAGACGATATACTGCTGCTGATCTCCAAGCCTCTAACCTCCCTGCCGAACCTATTTGACCTGTTAGATAAATTTAATAGAATATCAGGATTCAAAATCAACCAAACCAAATCAGAGGCCCTAAATATTAGCCTCCCAAAGGAAACTGAAAAGCTACTGAGTCTGAACTTTAATTTCAATTGGCAACCAAAACATATTAAATACCTAGGGGTCTACATCACCAAAAATTACAGGGACATCTATGAGGCTAATTACCCCAAGCTAATCAAGACACTAAAAGCAGATTTAAAAAAATGGATGCCCTACAAGATCTCCTGGATAGGTAGGATACATAGTGTAAAGATGAATCTCCTCCCCCGTATCCTATATTTGTTTCAGACTCTACCAGTGCCACTTAGACTGAAGGATATACTCTCACTTCAGTCTGATATCTCCGAATTTATCTGGGGAGGGAAAAAACCGAGAGTAAATAAGACAATTATGAGAAAAACCACGCGGACAGGAGGCCTAGCGGTACCTTGCCTGGTCTCTTATTACAAAGCGGCGCAATTGTGTCAACTCACACAATGGCAGACCAACCCTGATCTGAAAAGATGGGTGGATCTGGAAAAGAGGGCTTGTGCCCCATTAGAGATAGAGAATTTGCTCTGGTTACCCAAAACAGCTATTAAATGGGCTGAACGGCCGCTCTCCTCGGTGGCCAACTCACTGTCGGTATGGGAGACCACGAAATATAAACATACCCTGACCTCAAGGCGCTCTAGGATGGCCCCTTTATGGGGCAACCCTGACTTTGCACCGGGACTAGTGGCAAATGCCGCAGGGCCTTGGAAAAGATACGGATATCTTAGGTTAAAGGACCTGGAGGGTATACCGAACAAAGTTAAATCATTCGAACAAATCCGATCTGAAAAAAACGTCCCACACTCCGAATTTTTCCGCTACCTCCAGGCCAGAGCGTTCTTCACCAAAAACTCCCCCTTCCCGCCACTAACCACATTTGAAAAGCTCTGTCTGACGAAAACAGACACGCAGGGACTTACATCGCAGATCTATAGAGAAGTGGTCGGTTCTGGGAGCTCACAGCAACGACAGAAACTGACGTACCAAATTAGTTGGGAAACAGACTTAGGGGAGGAACTGGAGGAGGACGAATGGACGGCTATTTTAGAGGCTACTGCTAAGAGCTCCATATGCACTACTTTGAAGGAGAATGCATATAAAGTTTTGATGAGGTGGTACCTCACCCCACTAAAATTATCAAGGTTTGTCACAGGATACTCCCCGCTGTGTCCCAAACAGTGCGGAGAATCGGCGGACCTGTTACACATGCTGTGGTCTTGCCCTCGGATCTCACACCTGTGGGATGAGATTAGACATTGGCTCCGGAGGATTTTTGACCTCGCAATTCCCCCTGATCCGTGGCTGTTCCTATTGAACAGACCATGGAAGGGTCTTTCAAAAGCAGGGAATAAACTAGTTGCACATTTTGCAACAGCAACAAGGTGCGAGATCGCAGCTATGTGGAAACAACCAGAGATCCCAAATATCCCAAAGATTCGAAATCGATTATGGTACATATGCCAGATGGAGAAATTGACGAGTCTGGTCAATGACACTGGCGAAAAATATATAAAAGTCTGGACGCCTTGGCTGGAACAGACAGACATCCCAGGGGTTGAGGTAGCCACGATATGGCAGTGATTATTCCAAGTGCATTCTCGTACAAAGTAAGCGGAACGGACTACGAGACCTAGTTGAGGACACGCCACGTGAACACCTTGGGTGGCCCTGGAAGTCGGCAAACAATCGTGTAGAGTACATCTACCAGCCACCTATGGGAAAATGGCAGTGCTGCGTGCCCACGCCCCCCCCCCCCTTCCCTCCTTCCCACCCCCCCCCCCCCCCGCCTTAATTTACACTTTTTCTTTTTTTTTCTTTTCTTTGTGTTGTCCCCCCAAGTTTAAAATACATAAATATCCCAACTGGTTATAGAGATATCATGTTCAACGCATGAACACTTGTGGCTCCAGAAGGAGAATGTAGCAGTATCGTACATGAATGTAATACTGTGAATGTTCGTGTTATTTGTATTGCGATGCTATTTATACTGAAAATCTTCCAATAAACTTGAAGTTATAAAAAAAAAAAAACAAGCGTTGCTATTTCTCTGCATGAAGTTGCAGGTAATTGGAAGAGTTACACAGTGACGGCTATTTCATCACTCACCTTCTTCCCCCGAAACGGTCTTTTCTGTCTTATTTCCGGCTTCACATCGGATATCCATATCCATTCTTGGCCTCTGATCTGTATGCAAGGCAATGCTTTAAGACAGGGTTGCACAACCTTTTCCCCCTGCTCCCCCCTCCACCTTCCCCACCTTGTCTCCGGCGTTCTGATGTAACGACGTCATGTGATATCACGTTGCTATGGCAATGCCACATCATGTGACGCCACATTGCTGTCGCCAGAAGCCGCCGGAGACAAGGAAAGGGAACTTACAGAGGCCTTGCACGCGATCTCCGGCATTTAATTTAAATGCTGTGGGGAAGAGCGAGGGGCCTCTGTAAGCGCCGAGCCCCTCCTCCCAAGAAAATGTCGTGCCCCTTGATTTGCGCACCCCTGCTTTAAGAGATATTCTGGGACCCTCCAACTCCTCCATCGGACCCTTCCTCATATTGACTGACCTTGCAGTGCTCTGCACTGACTTGCACTGACCTGCTATGGTGCCTCTCAAAATACCATGCTAACTCATTCTGAACATACATGTGTCCTTTTTACATGTTACTCAGCTTGTATGGGCCACAGACAGCTTTCCCGGGGTCCAGGACTAGTTTCCACCGGGGACACTCACCCATGGGTCGGCGACTTTGCGAGAACCCACCCCCCCCCAACCTGTTTTCTCTTGCACTGCCATAGACAACAACATTTCGGCCTGCTGGTCTTTCTCAGGTAAAGTGGCTAAACCCACTAAATCCAGCAAAGAAAGGCCAGCAGCCGAAACATTGTAGTCTGTGGCACAATAAATTATCTTTTTTTATTCAAATCCGTGTGCCCTTTCCCATCAATCATATTGTATCCATTGGACGAAATGCCGGTCTTCCCTGAGACTAAGGGGCACCGGTAAAAGTATCACTACTTATTGTTTTTTTTTGGTGTGCAGCAAATCCCCATCATTTTTGCGTTCTCTTGCTCTGCCCCAATCTGACACACCACCTTGCTCTCTCACCCCCCTCTTAGACTCCCCTGTCACCCTTTCCTTCCTCAAAGGATGTCCTTTAATCAGATCTTACCCAAATTGTCTCCATCTCCCTTGGAAATGTTCTGTCTTTAAGCTGTGCGGCTCCTCTTGATCCGAACTTTCTTAGCTGACCCCTTTAGGTTTCGGCTCCGAGGGTCTAAAAAATAAGCGACTCCGAAAAGATGTGAAATATGCGCACGGGTCCTAATGGGGCACTGAGGGGGAGACTTAAATACTAGTAAATATAATCTACTGTGCTAACAAATATAATCTATTAACTAAGAAATATAACTTATTAAACTAAGAAATATAATTTATTAAACTAACAAATATAACTTATTAAACTAAGAAATATAACTTATTAAACTAAGAAATATATTTTATTAAACTAAGAAATATAACTTATTAAACTAAGAAATATAACTTATTAAACTTAGAAATATAATCTATTAAACTAAATAAATATCTATTAAACTAAATAAATATCTATTCAACTAAATAAATATAATCTATTTAAAAACAATACAATAAAAAGCTGGAGAAATGATACGTCAACCAAGCAACAGATGTGATGCCAATAAGCGTTGAACTCCTTGCAGATCCACCGTCAGCTGGTTGTGGATGAAAGTGGTGACATACAGTAGAACAGAGTGGTTGAGCTGTAACCACGGCAGTCAGGTCAGAAATCAACACAATATTTTTTGAAATTTAGAATGAGAATGTTCTGTATGTCACATTCTGGGCTCAGACTCTGAGCCCTGTCACATGTTAGCAGCTTGTGATAATAGAAAGTATCCATATACTGGTATGTGATAAGAAACATGAAGGTCATTTTATAATGGGTCCCATAACCTGCTTTATATGAAGTATCATTTTACACTAATTAGTAGAGATGTTACATTTTGAAAAATAGCACTTCTGGCGACATTGTTCATTTTCTCTACAAATGATAAATGAAAAAGTTGGATAAAACGTTATATGTGTGTGTGCGCGCGCAATATATATATATAGAGGTATCAGTACCGTGTTAGCCGAGCTTCAATAATCAAAAAATAAATAGATAATACCGTTCTGTGGCTAACGAAATGCTTTTATTTGTGCGAGCTTTCGAGATACACTGATCTCTTCTTCCGGCGATGTTACAATGAATGAAGCAAGCAAAAGGTATACTTAAAAACAGTGTCTCTTGGAATGTTATCTGTGCTGGTCCTTCCCCCGGTGTGGATGTGTTTTATGCCTAGAGACAGCTGTGTGTGCATAGATATAGCACAGTATGTTAAATTACGCTGCGGGGTCATGTGACGTCACCCTCGTCAAATGCCGCTGCAGGTCACATGACGCCGCATCAAGGTAAGGGGGGGGGGGGCGCGAGCACCGGCAGGGGGGCGAGCTGCAAAAGTTTGTGCTCCCCTGGTATAACCAATAAATAATATAGCTGATATAGCAATTTGGTTGTGGCTAGAGAGAGATTATAATGGCAGTGAGAATTAGTGGTCAGAATTAATAACAGTGCAATTACTAAAAAGTAGCTGTAATAAAATAATAATAAACACTATGCCTAAACACAATAAAAGTCCAGAAACCTAGCTCTAATAGCTATGTTATAACTCAATCATAAAAGGATCCAATTCGGGCGTCCTCTGGAGCCCTGGCAGCTCTCTTCAGGGAAACAACCACCTCCTCGATAGATATCTAAACAAAAAAAAGAAGAGAAAGCGCCCGCTCCATGTGTAAATTCGGTTTAACAATTTCATTTCCTGGACAAGATAAAAATAGCAAACTCACAAACATCCGTTTGGTAAAAGCATTGTGTGAGACAGGCTCGGGCTCCGTGGTAATCCGGTGGTCACTCCGCAGCTCCAGACTTTGGACGATGACCGGGAAACTCGATAGGCTGCGCCCCTCGAAGTGTGGTCCTCCAGCAATCTGTGGTATGTTGTGGTTCCACTGTAAATCCGGTGTCTCGTCTTGGTCGCGTACCAACTTCCCTTCCGGCGTCAGGACGTATAGTGTGGCAATAGCAACGAGAAGAAAGTACTGAGGTGGGGTTGGATCCTCCTCGGTTATTTCTTGTTTTATTAATAAATAATTTACTATATTTTAATCTCTGGTGCGCATTGTGTGCATTTTTCTTCTTGTCTGCACAGTGCTTCAGATGCTGCATCTGAAAAAATGCCGGTGGATCGGGATGTGAGGTAGGAAAGTGACGTCCGCGCCGGAACGTTATTGCCACGCCTCCAAATATTTATTGCCACGCCCCCAATCGCACCCGCTGCATACCCTGCAAAGCCATAAAAAAGCTCAGGCTTCAGCAAGTGTATTGCAGCGTGTGTGCCTTCCCTCCGTCTGAAATACTATAGACGCAGCCTTATCGACGCTTACTAAATAGGCCCGTGTCTCTCTCTCTCTCTGTGTCTCTCTCTCTCTCTCTGTGTCTCTGTCTCTCTCTGTGTGTCTCTGTCTCTCTCTGTGTGTCTCTCTGTGTCTCTGTCTCTCTCTCTGTGTCTCTGTCTCTCTCTGTGTGTCTCTGTTTCTCTCTGTGTGTCTCTGTCAAAAGAACATTTCAGTATTGCCAAAGCGTGAGTAAAAGGGGGTGTGGGACAATGATTACACGAATACTAGGGGGTACGGTATAATGGTTATACAGTACATTACTTTTGTCTCTCTCTCCCTATGTCCCTCTCTCTGTCTCTCTCTCATTCTCTGTCTCTCTCTCTCTCTGTGTCTCTCTCTCATTCTCTGTCTCTCTCTCATTCTCTGTCTCTCATTCTCTGTCTCTCATTCTCTGTCTCTCTCTCATTCTCTGTCTCTCTCTCTCATCCCTGTATGATAGGTATGTTCCAACTCTATTTTTTGCTCTTCTTTTCCGTTTGAGAGGAGGGAGTCCCTCACCTCTTCAGCCACACACCAGGAACGCTGGGTTGCTTTCAGACGCTCGGAGAGGCGGATACAGTCGTGGATTGCAGGCACTGATTTATCTGGTAAGTACCGCAAACATGCTTGAACAAGGGCCGTAGACATTTTATTTGATGGTTTAGATTATCATTGTCTGTGGTTGTTAGTTATTGGTATTAGAGTTTTTTGATGTTGTTACGAATCAAATACATTTTGAAGTAGTAATCCCCTCCGAACTGGGCATTCCTGGCCAATAATGCCCTGGCTGTAAGAGTTGAAGGGCCCAAGCAAAGCCCCCACCTCTATACACACTAACACTGCAGGGGCATCAGAGTGTCTTGTTGTCATGGCAACAGGGGGTGTCACGTGATGTAATTTGTTTAATAAATTATTTTTTAAGGTGTCCCGGTTTTTCATTTTCGAAATCTGGTCACCCTATTGATCAAGCAGAAAAAGTGAAGAAACAATTGTAGTTTTGCTAATGGACGTCATTTTGGCATATCATTCGCTTTGAGGATACCCATTAATATGAAGAAAAATAACATCGATTCCCAATGTAGCCCCCCTTCCCTGGGCCAATCGCAGATCGGGCCCCCCTCCTCTGTACTAGGGTCTGGCTACGTGTCTGAGTGTGGTGCATACCTGCTGGCAACAGGGGGGCCTGAGTCTCCCGCGATGGTATGGGGGATGACAGGATCAGGTTTCTGGGGTGAATGCCTCCGTCTTATCAGAGCAGGATGAAATTTCTCTTCAGAAGGACTTGGAGAGACTGGAAACGTGGGCAGGTAAATGGCAAATGAGGTTTAATACAGATAAATATAAGGTTATGCATTTGGGATGCAAGAATAAAAAGGTGACTTACAAATTAAATGGAGATATATTGGGGGAATCCTTGATGGAGAAGGATTTAGGGGTGCTTGTAGACAGCAGGCTTAGCAATAGTGCCCAATGTCATGCAGTAGCTGCAAAGGCAAACAAGATCTTATCTTGCATCAAACGGGCAATGGATGGAAGGGAAGTAGACATAATTATGCCCCTTTACAAAGCATTAATAAGACCACACCTTGAATATGGAGTACAATTTTGGGCACCAATCCTAAGAAAAGACATTTTGGAACTAGAGAGAGTGCAGAGAAGAGCCACCAAATTAATAAAGGGGATGGACATTCTAACTTATGAGGAGAGGCTAGCTATATTGGATTTATTTACATTAGAAAAGAGGCGTCTAAGAGGGGATATGATAACTATATACAAATATATTCAGGGACAATACAAGGAGCTTTCAAAAGAACTATTCATCCCACGGGCAGTACAAAGGACTCGGGGCCATCCCTTAAGGTTGGAGGAAAGGAAATTTCACCAGCAACAAAGGAAAGGGTTCTTTACAGTAAGGGCAGTTAAAATGTGGAACTCATTACCCATGGAGACTGTGATGGCAGATACAATAGATTTGTTCAAAAAAAGGTTGGACATCTTTTTAGATGGGACAGGTATACAGGGATATACCAAATAAGTATATATGGGAAGGATGTTGATCCAGGGATTAATCCGATTGCCAATTCTTGGAGTCAGGAAGGAATTAATTTTTCCCCTTAATGGGGTTTTTTGTTTGCCTTCCTCTGGATCCATAAGTAAGTATCTGTTGTCTGAATTTAGCATAGGTTGAACTTGATGGACGTACGTCTTTTTTCAACCTCATCTATTATGTAACTATGTATGTAATGGTGCAGCGCCTCCATCTCTGAGCCCCAGGAATACGGGTGGAATCCTTCCAGAGAGTCCCCCCCCCCCCTCGGTGATGAGAGATTCCAGTCTCACACTGTATATCTTTAAAAGCAGCCGCAGCTCTTTATTCACAGCAGCAGAATAGCAGCAACAAGACTATATATCAGGTACAGGGTGTCTTCCTCCACACAGGACTGCTCTCCCTCAGGATGGTCTCTGTGTCCCTGCCACCACCCCAGGTCAAGGGCACCCAGGGTGGGGCTAGCTCTTCCCTCGCCCCCTAAACAGGGTGAGAGGAATTGGTCCACCTCCCTAACTAAGGTTGCATCAGCTCTACTCAGAGGCTGATGGCTCCCCTTCTCCAACGGCCAATTGATATAGGCTCTCTCTGTCACCCTGGGCCAGCCAGGTGACAGACTCAGCAGACTCTAACTCTGGACTGAACTCTTAACTCTGACACACACTTCTACTAAATAGGAAGTGCACTGCTCTTTATGATATTGGCAGGCACTGCCCCTGTGTCTCTGCCTACCACACAGGGTCAGGTACCAATTTCAGGAATGTCCCGTTATTAGCGTAAACACAACAGAGTTATATGGATCTAGCATTAAGACTGTAAGCTCTGCAGGCCAGGGATTTCCTTTCCTATTGTCTGATTTTGTTTGTTGCACTTATTGTACTATAATTCTCTGTACTGTATTGCCTCTCTTATAAAGCGCTATATAAATAAATATTTACATACATAATATATCTTAATGCATCTTAAGACACCTTAGAGTTCCCTCTATAAGACACTTTATGGTCCACTCAAGTGAATAGTCTGTAAGTAGGGTGACCATTCGTCCCGGTTTTGCCGGGACAGTCCCGTTTTTTTCTGCCCTGTCCCGATTTTAGCTCCGTCCCGGTTATGTCCCGATTTTTGTCCCTGGTCCCGGTATTGCGGGGCAGCGGCGGTGAGGAGAATGCGGCGGCCGGTAAGTATTTTCTATGTGTGTGTGTGTGAATGCTGCCGGGGAGACTGAATGAAGGAGAATGCCGGGGGCGGGACTTAGAATGCCGGCCGGCCCGCAGGGGATTGGTTGCAGGCAGGTCAGAGGAAGCCGGGGGCGGGACTTCCGCTTTGTGCATAGCACAAGTGTCTTCCCGCTCCCGGCTCCTCTGTTCGCGGTGAGTGTCCCCTTTCTGTCCCGGGTCCCAGCCAGGGGGGGTAATAGGAGGTGGTAGCGGGGGTGCGCCTACCTTTGTACCACCTTGTACCTTTGCCCCCCTGGCGCTCCCACCATTGCCCCCCCGGCGCTCCCACCATTGCCCCATCGGCACTCCCACCTTTGCCCCCCGGCGCTCCCACCTTTGCCCCATCGGCACTCCCACCTTTGCCCCCCGGCGCTCCCACCTTTGCCCCCCCCCCGGCGCTCACAGCTTTGCCCCCCGGCGCTCCCACCTTTGCCCCTCCGGCGCTCACAGCTTTGTGTGTGTGTGTGTGTGTGTGTGTGTGTGAATCAGTGGGTGTGTGTGGGTGTGTGTATCTGTGTGTGTGTGTATGTGTATCTGTGTGTGTGTGTGTGTGTGTGTATGTGTATCAGTGTGTGTGTGTGTGTGTGTGTGTGTGTGTGTGTGTGTGTACGTGTATCAGTGTGTGTGTGTGTATGTGTATCTGTGTGTGTGTATTTGTGTGTATGTGTGTGTATATGTGTATCTCTGTGTGTTTGTGTGTGTGTGTGTATCTGTGTGTATCTGTGTGTGTGTGTGTCAGTGTGTGTGTGTGTGTGTGTGTGTGTGTGTGTGTGTGTGTGTGTGTGTGTGTGTGCGCGTGTTTCAGTGTGTGCGCGTGTTTCAGTGTGTGTGTGTGTTTCAGTGTGTGTGTGTGTTTCAGTGTGTGTGTGTGTGTGTGTGTATCAGTGGGTCTGTGTGTGTGTGAATCAGTGTGTGTGTGTGTGTGTGTGTGAATCAGTGTGTGTGTGTGTGTGTGTGTGTGTGTGTGTGTGTGTGTGTGTGTGAATCAGTGTGTGTGTGTGTGTGTGTGTGTGTGTGTGTGTGTGTGTGTGTGTGTGTGTGTGTATTAGTGGGTGGGTGTGTGTGTGTGTGTGTGTGTGTGTGTGTATCAGTGTGTCTGTATCTGTGTGTGTGTGTATTGTATTGTATTGTATGTCTTTATTTATATAGCGCCATTAGTGTACATAGCGCTTCACAGTAGTAATACATGTGGTAATCAAATAAATAACAGATAATATAAAAAACATATCATGGGAATAAGTGCTTTAGACATAAAAGTAACATTTCGGAAGAGGAGTCCCTGCCCCGAGGAGCTTACAGTCTAATTGGTAGGTAGGGAGAACGTACAGAGACAGTAGGAGGGAGTTCTGGTAAGTGCGTCTGCAGGGGGTCAAGCATTACACTGGCGACACACTTTATTCGAGCTCGGCTAGTTCCTCGAATTCGGGTATACCCGGGTGTATTGAGGTTTGTGACTGTTTTCTGCCCGAGTGCATTGAGTTATTTTCCAAGCAGGGATTGAAGCATTTTATTCCCGCTGGCTGCAATACTGCACAGTACATATATATATACTGCATTACAATTCATGAATTTATGCCATCTGGTAGACACGCGAAGCATTGCAGCCTATTAAATCCTAATCATTATCATTTAACAGATCAGCCGCCCATCAGCCAGGCATGAACCCAGGCTGGGAAGGCAAATGCAACGGGGCTTGTCAGAGGTGAGGAGCGGCGCATTCCAGGTATCTGCCAGGTACATACCGGGTATTTGCTCGAATAAAGTGTGTCGGTGCAGTATGTATCGTGTTTAGAATATCCACAGTGCTATTCATATGCTTCTTTAAGCAAGTGTGTCTTAAGGTGGGTCTTAAAGGTGGATAGAGAGGGTGCTAGTCGGGTACTGAGGGGAAGGGCATTCCAGAGATGTGGGGCAGTCAGTGAAAAAGGTTTAAGGCGGGAGAGGGCTTTAGATACAAAGGGGGTAGAAAGAAGACATCCTTGTGAAGAACGCAAGAGTCTGGATGGTGTATACCGAGAAATTAGGGATGAGATGTAAGGAGGGGCAGAAGAATGTAAAGCTTTAAAAGTGAGGAGAAGAATGGAGTGTGAGATGCGGGATTTGATCGGAAGCCAGGAGAGGGATTTCATGAGGGGAGATGCTGAGACAGATCTAGGAAAGAGTAGAGTGATTCTGGCAACAGCATTTAGGATAGATTGTAGGGGAGACAGGTGAGAGGCAGGAAGGCCGGACAGCAGGAGGTTACAGTAATCAAGACAGGAGAGAATGAGGGCCTGAGTCAGAGTTTTAGCAGTCGAACAACAGAGGAAAGGGCGTATCTTAGTTATATTGCGGAGGAAAAAGTGACAAGTTTTAGAAATGTTTTGAATGTGAGGGGCGAATGTGAGAGAGGAGTCGAACGTGACCCCTAGGCAGCGTGCTTGGGCTACTGGGTGAATGATTGTAGTTCCAACAGTAATGTGGAAGGAGGTATTAGGGCCAGGTTTGGGAGGAAGTATGAGGAGCTCTGTTTTAGCCATGTTGAGTTTAAGGCGTCGGAGGGCCATCCAGGATGATATAGCAGAGAGACATTCAGAAACTTTGGTTTGTACAGCAGGTGTAAGGTCAGGTGTTGAAAAGTATATTTGTGTGTCGTCGGCATAGAGGTGATAATTAAACCCAAAAGATGTTATTAGGTCACCTAGAGAGAGTGTGTACAGAGAAAAGAGAAGAGGTCCCAGGACAGAGCCCTGGGGTACCCCCACAGAGAGATCAATAGAGGAGGAGGAGGTGTTAGCAGAAGAGACACTAAAAGTACGATGGGAGAGGTAGGATGAGATCCAGGATAGAGCTTTGTTCCGAATACCTAGAGTATGGAGAATGTGGAGGAGAAGAGGGTGGTCCACGGTGTCAAATGCTGCAGAGAGGTCGAGTAATATGAGCAGAGTGTAATGACCTCTGTCTTTGGCAGCATGGAGGTCGTCAGTTATTTTAGTGAGGGTTGTTTCCGTGGAGTGAGCAGTGCGGAAGCCAGATTGTAGAGGGTCTAGGAGAGAATAAGTGTTGAGAAAATGGAGCAAGCGAGAGAATACAAGACGTTCAAGTAGTTTAGAGGCAAAAGGCAGGAGGGAGACAGGTCGATAGTTAGAAAGACAGGTAGGGTCAAGCTTGCTGTTTTTGAGTAATGGTATGACTGTTGCATGTTTGAAGGAGGATGGAAAGGTTCCAGAGCAGAGGGAGGAGTTAAAAATGTGTGTAAGCGTAGGGATTATAGTAGGAGCTAGAGGTTTTAGGAGATGGGAGGGAATGGGGTCAAGAGGGCAAGTGGTAGAGGGAGAAGAGGAGATCAACAGCGACACATCCTCCTCTGAGACAGTGGAAAAAGACTCAAGGAAGGCAGGAGGAGAGTTAGGAAGAGGTGTAGGATGGGGGGAAGAAACAGGGGATGTTCTGCCGTATGGATTCCACCTTTTCCTTAAAATAGTCTGCAAAGTCCTGAGCGGAGATGGAGGAAGGAGAGGCAGCTGAGGGTGGTTTGAGTAGAGTATCAAAGACAGAGAACAGTCGGCGTGGGTTAGACTTGTGCATGTTATTAGTGCAGAAAAGTAGGCTTGTTTAGCTTGCGAGAGGGCAGAGTTGAAACAGGATAGCATAAATTTGTAGTGAAGGAAGTCTGCGAGAGTGTGAGACTTCCTCCAGAGGCGTTCAGAGGAACGAGTGGAGGAACGCAGCATGCGCGTGTGGGAATTTAGCCAGGGTCTAGGGTTAGAAGGGCGAGGGCGGCAGAGAGAAAGCGGGGCATGTAGATCAAGAGATGAGGACAAGACAGAGTTGTACTTTCTGACCAGGTTGTCAGGGTCTGTAGCAGAGCTGAGAGAGGAGAGGGAGGAGTGTAAAGTGGACTCAAAGTCAGGTAAGTGAATAGAGCGCAGGTTTCTGCAGAACCGGGGGGTAGATGGAGGTGGAGAAGGGGAGAAGCGAGATAAAGAGAATGAGATGAGATGATGGTCAGAGAGAGGAAAAGGGGAAATGGAGAAATCAGAGAGAGATAAGTTTTTAGTGAAAACCAGGTCTAAGTAGTGGCCATCCTTGTGGGTGCTGGCTGCAGTCCACTGTTGAAGGCCAAAAGAAGAGGTAAGAGAAAGAAAGCGGGAAGCCCAAGAGAGAGAGGGGTCATCAATGTGGCAATTGAAGTCCCCAAGGAGAAGAACAGGGGAGTCTGAGGAGAGAAAGAAAGAGAGCCAGGATTCAAAGTGAGAGAGAAAGGCAGAAGGGGGATGAGTAGAGGTAGGTGGGCGATAGATGACCGCCACATGAACAGGGAGAGGAGAGAAGATCTGGACAGTGTGAGCCTCAAAGGAGGGAAAAGCAAGAGAGGGGGGAATAGGAAGGGTTCGGTAACGGCAGACAGAGGAGAGCAGGAGCCCCACGCCTCCACCCCTGCCATCAGGGCGTGGTGTGTGTGTGTGTATCAGTGTGTCTGTATCTGTGTGTGTGTGTGTGTGTGTATCAGTGTGGCTTTTTTGGCGATAAGCTGGTGATAAGTGGCTTATCGCTGCTTACTGCATGAGGGCCTTAGGGAGGATTTGTTCCTTTAAAGTACACCTAGTTTGGCATAGGATTTGGATGTCAGGGTATCAATGTGCAACCCAAATGTTAAATGGGAGTTGAATGATCAGATATTTCAAACAAGTAACAGGGGCTAGGATGGTTTTAGAGCTGGTTTTTATCTGAAGCTCTGTCATTGGTAGCTTTAGCAATTTAGCTCTGGTCCCAAATACCATTGTTACAGTCTTGTCAGTGTTTAAAATCAGTTTGTTTTGGGAAATCCAGTTTCAAGTCTCAAAAATCAGATTGAAGTACGTGTTCAAGGTCAGAGAGGCGAGGCTGCGTGCATATAGGATAAGATCTAAGGCCTCTCACAATAACCCGTTAGGAATATTAATTCCTCATCTATCCGACATAAGTATAAAATATAGTCTACCAAGACCCCCAATACAGAGTTACCCACCTTATACGGGAGCAGCTGCCAGACGAGTATAGTAAATGTATCTTATTTCTTTTGCCACTGGAGGGCAGCGTGGAGTTGCAAGGAGTGGCGCCCGTAAGGACGACGTGCCAGTTAGGCGGAAGGAGAAGCGCACACACTTTTATGTGAAACGGATATATTTGGGGAGGGATTCTGAGTAAGAAAATTAACCATTTAAATATGTACAGATTTAATCCCACTTTTGGAAATTAGGGATGTTGCCTAAAAGTTTGAGCATGCATAAAGTGCCACCCATGGGCTTTAATGAAGCAGCATTTGTGGGCTAAATGGAACAGCATTCTGTATAAAGGTATTTTGGACTCGATATAAATAATTGATGCCAAAAACTAATATTAAGTAAATTGAGAATGGAAAAATCTTCAACACAAACGTACAGAATGTGATATTCTGAGAGATCTTACAGATGTTATCAAATCCCACAATGAATATATAGAAAATGTCTGTATAGAACGAGTCAAACAAGAATATGCCAATAAAACGTTTAATTGGGAGATACAGGGGCCACAATTCAGGTCATTTAGCTGAAAGAAGAGAAGCCGGTCAGCCGGTAGAGCAGGTCAGCCGGTCAGCCAGTAGAGCAGGTCAGCAGGTCAGCCAGAAGAGCAGGTCAGCCGGTCAGCCGGTAGAGCAGGTCAGCCGGTCAGCTCTGAGATCAGCATTACTTATATCCCCTAAACGTTGTCCCCTGCATGTAATGCTGCAGAACAGCCTACACTGCATATACTGTACATGAGATACTTAACCCTTTCTTTTCGCTCGACTAATCTGAATGATTTGCTAATTGGTTTGTAATTAGAGAGATATTTGTAGCAGAATCCCATGTATGTTATTTTTACCTTTTTAGATACCGTTTTGTGTAATAAAATATATGAGATCAGAGGGGCTTCCTGTTTGCACTCGTGTTTTGGCAGAAGTGTATATGTGACCCTATAAATCTCCCTCACACCTGGGCTTGGCAGCGTGACACTAGTGCAGCGTCCTGGGGAAGAATCACTGAGCTGTTAGCAATAGATACAACGGATAGAAAAGACACTACACATAGGTTTGATTAAAGAGAGTATTTTATTGAAATAATGAATCTCTTTGCTGGGAGGGGCCTGCAGCACATTGCAGAGCGATATAGTAACACGCAGAGCAATGCATTGCAGGCCCCTCCGGCAGCAAAGGGGTGAAGACCAATGCAGGGTGTATAAAGATCTCACTGATAATTCATGCACAAAGTGCAGTTTGTTGCTGTGATCCAGAGGAAGGCGAAACATAACCCCTGCTGTGCAATGGGGGAAAAAAATTCCTTCCTGACCCCATTAAATGGCGATCGGATGGTCCCTGGATCACTGCGCAGTGAGATCAGATGGAGCAGCACAGATCAGCGTTGTTATACACAGGGGCACACTCAGTATATAGAGATGCAGGTGATGGGGCCCTTGTGCCCCTGTGTATAACTCACCTGCTCCCCCATCCCCCTGCATATCTATCCCATTCACCCCTTTTCCTCCCGCATACCTCGCAGGGCCGGCCGGCCATTAGGCGGTCGCCTAGCGCGCAGAGGTCCTAGGGGCGCATTAATAATCATTATTATTTTTTCCTCTTATTATTTTATTTATTTATCTTTTTTTTAAAATTATTATTCTTTTTTTTATCCAGTATTTTGGCGCCCTTTTATTTTTATTTTGCGTTGCGCTGGGGTGCGGTCGCACCCCCCTGCAGCCCCGATATCTACGCCACTGTTTATTTTATTATTTTATTTATCTTATTATTTTTTATACAACTGGGGCACAAATTTTAAGTTTTGCCTCGGGCGCATGAAACCCGTGCTCTGGCCCTGCTCCTTGTTCTCTCTCACCCTCTCACGCCCAATATCCCTATCTCCCTCTAGTACCTGCCCCTCCCTCAGCCTTCCTGATCTTATCTGCCTCTCCTGCGGTCAAACCAACTTCTCAGGGCCCCTAGAATACCCCTGTATCTACGCCCTGGCTCCTCTGCTACCTGCACCTGGCTTCTTCTCCGCCTAAAAAAGGTGAAGCAGCAGATCTGTCCGCACCTCTCGTATTCTCCTACCTGCTCCCGGGGTCTTCTCCTCCGCCTAAAAAAGGTGAAGCAGCAGATCCGGCCACACCTGTCGTATGCTCCTTGGTCATCGTACACCACGTCTGCGTCATCGGCCGCCTTGTAGCCCACCTCATTGTTCCACTTGACGCCCGCTTTGTCGTATGCCTCGTCGTCCGCCTCGTAGCCCGCCTCGTCATCTGGTGGCACAAAGGGCACCACCTTCGTGTGTGTCCTGATCTGCAGGAGACATGAAGTGTTTGTAACCAGGGACAGTGATACTCTGTATCGCAAGAGCTCCTGTGCCACTTATACCCCATCCCCAATACCACGTTATACCGCCCTCCACAGGGCAAATACCCGTTATACCCACCTCCCCAGGCCCAGTACCCAGTTATACAACCTTCCCAAGGCCCAGTACCCTGTTATACGCCCCTCCCCAGGCCCAGTACTCGTTATACCCACCTCACCAGGCCCAGTACCCATTATATACCCCTCCCCAGAAGGTCATGTTTCTATTTATCAAAAATACATTGAGTTACCTCTGGTTTTCAGGCATGTCCTGGGGGAGTTATCACAGAGACACAGAAACGTCGCTGAGTTTGGGTTAGTAACTCCCTTAACTTCTCAGCAGTTGAATTCCCCATTAGGTGCTTAGCACGTTAAAAACAAGCGTTGCTATTTCTCTGCATGAAGTTGCAGGTAATTGGAAGAGTTACACAGTGACGGCTATTTCATCACTCACCTTCTTCCCCCGAAACGGTCTTTTCTGTCTTATTTCCGGCTTCACATCGGATATCCATATCCATTCTTGGCCTCTGATCTGTATGCAAGGCAATGCTTTAAGACAGGGTTGCACAACCTTTTCCCCCTGCTCCCCCCTCCACCTTCCCCACCTTGTCTCCGGCGTTCTGATGTAACGACGTCATGTGATATCACGTTGCTATGGCAATGCCACATCATGTGACGCCACATTGCTGTCGCCAGAAGCCGCCGGAGACAAGGAAAGGGAACTTACAGAGGCCTTGCACGCGATCTCCGGCATTTAATTTAAATGCTGTGGGGAAGAGCGAGGGGCCTCTGTAAGCGCCGAGCCCCTCCTCCCAAGAAAATGTCGTGCCCCTTGATTTGCGCACCCCTGCTTTAAGAGATATTCTGGGACCCTCCAACTCCTCCATCGGACCCTTCCTCATATTGACTGACCTTGCAGTGCTCTGCACTGACTTGCACTGACCTGCTATGGTGCCTCTCAAAATACCATGCTAACTCATTCTGAACATACATGTGTCCTTTTTACATGTTACTCAGCTTGTATGGGCCACAGACAGCTTTCCCGGGGTCCAGGACTAGTTTCCACCGGGGACACTCACCCATGGGTCGGCGACTTTGCGAGAACCCACCCCCCCCAACCTGTTTTCTCTTGCACTGCCATAGACAACAACATTTCGGCCTGCTGGTCTTTCTCAGGTAAAGTGGCTAAACCCACTAAATCCAGCAAAGAAAGGCCAGCAGCCGAAACATTGTAGTCTGTGGCACAATAAATTATCTTTTTTTATTCAAATCCGTGTGCCCTTTCCCATCAATCATATTGTATCCATTGGACGAAATGCCGGTCTTCCCTGAGACTAAGGGGCACCGGTAAAAGTATCACTGCTTATTGTTTTTTTTTGGTGTGCAGCAAATCCCCATCATTTTTGCGTTCTCTTGCTCTGCCCCAATCTGACACACCACCTTGCTCTCTCACCCCCCTCTTAGACTCCCCTGTCACCCTTTCCTTCCTCAAAGGATGTCCTTTAATCAGATCTTACCCAAATTGTCTCCATCTCCCTTGGAAATGTTCTGTCTTTAAGCTGTGCGGCTCCTCTTGATCCGAACTTTCTTAGCTGACCCCTTTAGGTTTCGGCTCCGAGGGTCTAAAAAATAAGCGACTCCGAAAAGATGTGAAATATGCGCACGGGTCCTAATGGGGCACTGAGGGGGAGACTTAAATACTAGTAAATATAATCTACTGTGCTAACAAATATAATCTATTAACTAAGAAATATAACTTATTAAACTAAGAAATATAATTTATTAAACTAACAAATATAACTTATTAAACTAAGAAATATAACTTATTAAACTAAGAAATATATTTTATTAAACTAAGAAATATAACTTATTAAACTAAGAAATATAACTTATTAAACTTAGAAATATAATCTATTAAACTAAATAAATATCTATTAAACTAAATAAATATCTATTCAACTAAATAAATATAATCTATTTAAAAACAATACAATAAAAAGCTGGAGAAATGATACGTCAACCAAGCAACAGATGTGATGCCAATAAGCGTTGAACTCCTTGCAGATCCACCGTCAGCTGGTTGTGGCAGAAAGTGGTGACATACAGTAGAACAGAGTGGTTGAGCTGTAACCACGGCAGTCAGGTCAGAAATCAACACAATATTTTTTGAAATTTAGAATGAGAATGTTCTGTATGTCACATTCTGGGCTCAGACTCTGAGCCCTGTCACATGTTAGCAGCTTGTGATAATAGAAAGTATCCATATACTGGTATGTGATAAGAAACATGAAGGTCATTTTATAATGGGTCCCATAACCTGCTTTATATGAAGTATCATTTTACACTAATTAGTAGAGATGTTACATTTTGAAAAATAGCACTTCTGGCGACATTGTTCATTTTCTCTACAAATGATAAATGAAAAAGTTGGATAAAACGTTATATGTGTGTGTGCGCGCGCAATATATATATATAGAGGTATCAGTACCGTGTTAGCCGAGCTTCAATAATCAAAAAATAAATAGATAATACCGTTCTGTGGCTAACGAAATGCTTTTATTTGTGCGAGCTTTCGAGATACACTGATCTCTTCTTCCGGCGATGTTACAATGAATGAAGCAAGCAAAAGGTATACTTAAAAACAGTGTCTCTTGGAATGTTATCTGTGCTGGTCCTTCCCCCGGTGTGGATGTGTTTTATGCCTAGAGACAGCTGTGTGTGCATAGATATAGCACAGTATGTTAAATTACGCTGCGGGGTCATGTGACGTCACCCTCGTCAAATGCCGCTGCAGGTCACATGACGCCGCATCAAGGTAAGGGGGGGGGGGGGCGCGAGCACCGGCAGGGGGGCGAGCTGCAAAAGTTTGTGCTCCCCTGGTATAACCAATAAATAATATAGCTGATATAGCAATTTGGTTGTGGCTAGAGAGAGATTATAATGGCAGTGAGAATTAGTGGTCAGAATTAATAACAGTGCAATTACTAAAAAGTAGCTGTAATAAAATAATAATAAACACTATGCCTAAACACAATAAAAGTCCAGAAACCTAGCTCTAATAGCTATGTTATAACTCAATCATAAAAGGATCCAATTCGGGCGTCCTCTGGAGCCCTGGCAGCTCTCTTCAGGGAAACAACCACCTCCTCGATAGATATCTAAACAAAAAAAAGAAGAGAAAGCGCCCGCTCCATGTGTAAATTCGGTTTAACAATTTCATTTCCTGGACAAGATAAAAATAGCAAACTCACAAACATCCGTTTGGTAAAAGCATTGTGTGAGACAGGCTCGGGCTCCGTGGTAATCCGGTGGTCACTCCGCAGCTCCAGACTTTGGACGATGACCGGGAAACTCGATAGGCTGCGCCCCTCGCAGTGTGGTCCTCCAGCAATCTGTGGTATGTTGTGGTTCCACTGTAAATCCGGTGTCTCGTCTTGGTCGCGTACCAACTTCCCTTCCGGCGTCAGGACGTATAGTGTGGCAATAGCAACGAGAAGAAAGTACTGAGGTGGGGTTGGATCCTCCTCGGTTATTTCTTGTTTTATTAATAAATAATTTACTATATTTTAATCTCTGGTGCGCATTGTGTGCATTTTTCTTCTTGTCTGCACAGTGCTTCAGATGCTGCATCTGAAAAAATGCCGGTGGATCGGGATGTGAGGTAGGAAAGTGACGTCCGCGCCGGAACGTTATTGCCACGCCTCCAAATATTTATTGCCACGCCCCCAATCGCACCCGCTGCATACCCTGCAAAGCCATAAAAAAGCTCAGGCTTCAGCAAGTGTATTGCAGCGTGTGTGCCTTCCCTCCGTCTGAAATACTATAGACGCAGCCTTATCGACGCTTACTAAATAGGCCCGTGTCTCTCTCTCTCTCTCTCTGTGTCTCTCTCTCTCTCTCTGTGTCTCTGTCTCTCTCTGTGTGTCTCTGTCTCTCTCTGTGTGTCTCTCTGTGTCTCTGTCTCTCTCTCTGTGTCTCTGTCTCTCTCTGTGTGTCTCTGTTTCTCTCTGTGTGTCTCTGTCAAAAGAACATTTCAGTATTGCCAAAGCGTGAGTAAAAGGGGGTGTGGGACAATGATTACACGAATACTAGGGGGTACGGTATAATGGTTATACAGTACATTACTTTTGTCTCTCTCTCCCTATGTCCCTCTCTCTGTCTCTCTCTCATTCTCTGTCTCTCTCTCTCTCTGTGTCTCTCTCTCATTCTCTGTCTCTCTCTCATTCTCTGTCTCTCATTCTCTGTCTCTCATTCTCTGTCTCTCTCTCATTCTCTGTCTCTCTCTCTCATCCCTGTATGATAGGTATGTTCCAACTCTATTTTTTGCTCTTCTTTTCCGTTTGAGAGGAGGGAGTCCCTCACCTCTTCAGCCACACACCAGGAACGCTGGGTTGCTTTCAGACGCTCGGAGAGGCGGATACAGTCGTGGATTGCAGGCACTGATTTATCTGGTAAGTACCGCAAACATGCTTGAACAAGGGCCGTAGACATTTTATTTGATGGTTTAGATTATCATTGTCTGTGGTTGTTAGTTATTGGTATTAGAGTTTTTTGATGTTGTTACGAATCAAATACATTTTGAAGTAGTAATCCCCTCCGAACTGGGCATTCCTGGCCAATAATGCCCTGGCTGTAAGAGTTGAAGGGCCCAAGCAAAGCCCCCACCTCTATACACACTAACACTGCAGGGGCATCAGAGTGTCTTGTTGTCATGGCAACAGGGGGTGTCACGTGATGTAATTTGTTTAATAAATTATTTTTTAAGGTGTCCCGGTTTTTCATTTTCGAAATCTGGTCACCCTATTGATCAAGCAGAAAAAGTGAAGAAACAATTGTAGTTTTGCTAATGGACGTCATTTTGGCATATCATTAGCTTTGAGGATACCCATTAATATGAAGAAAAATAACATCGATTCCCAATGTAGCCCCCCTTCCCTGGGCCAATCGCAGATCGGGCCCCCCTCCTCTGTACTAGGGTCTGGCTACGTGTCTGAGTGTGGTGCATACCTGCTGGCAACAGGGGGGCCTGAGTCTCCCGCGATGGTATGGGGGATGACAGGATCAGGTTTCTGGGGTGAATGCCTCCGTCTTATCAGAGCAGGATGAAATTTCTCTTCAGAAGGACTTGGAGAGACTGGAAACGTGGGCAGGTAAATGGCAAATGAGGTTTAATACAGATAAATATAAGGTTATGCATTTGGGATGCAAGAATAAAAAGGCGACTTACAAATTAAATGGAGATATATTGGGGGAATCCTTGATGGAGAAGGATTTAGGGGTGCTTGTAGACAGCAGGCTTCGCAATAGTGCCCAATGTCATGCAGTAGCTGCAAAGGCAAACAAGATCTTATCTTGCATCAAACGGGCAATGGATGGAAGGGAAGTAGACATAATTATGCCCCTTTACAAAGCATTAGTAAGACCACACCTTGAATATGGAGTACAATTTTGGGCACCAATCCTAAGAAAAGACATTTTGGAACTAGAGAGAGTGCAGAGAAGAGCCACCAAATTAATAAAGGGGATGGACATTCTAACTTATGAGGAGAGGCTAGCTATATTGGATTTATTTACATTAGAAAAGAGGCGTCTAAGAGGGGATATGATAACTATATACAAATATATTCAGGGACAATACAAGGAGCTTTCAAAAGAACTATTCATCCCACGGGCAGTACAAAGGACTCGGGGCCATCCCTTAAGGTTGGAGGAAAGGAAATTTCACCAGCAACAAAGGAAAGGGTTCTTTACAGTAAGGGCAGTTAAAATGTGGAACTCATTACCCATGGAGACTGTGATGGCAGATACAATAGATTTGTTCAAAAAAAGGTTGGACATCTTTTTAGATGGGACAGGTATACAGGGATATACCAAATAAGTATATATGGGAAGGATGTTGATCCAGGGATTAATCCGATTGCCAATTCTTGGAGTCAGGAAGGAATTAATTTTTCCCCTTAATGGGGTTTTTTGTTTGCCTTCCTCTGGATCAATAAGTAAGTATCTGTTGTCTGAATTTAGCATAGGTTGAACTTGATGGACGTACGTCTTTTTTCAACCTCATCTATTATGTAACTATGTATGTAATGGTGCAGCGCCTCCATCTCTGAGCCCCAGGAATACGGGTGGAATCCTTCCAGAGAGTCCCCCCCCCCCCTCGGGGATGAGAGATTCCAGTCTCACACTGTATATCTTTAAAAGCAGCCGCAGCTCTTTATTCACAGCAGCAGAATAGCAGCAACAAGACTATATATCAGGTACAGGGTGTCTTCCTCCACACAGGACTGCTCTCCCTCAGGATGGTCTCTGTGTCCCTGCCACCACCCCAGGTCAAGGGCACCCAGGGTGGGGCTAGCTCTTCCCTCGCCCCCTAAACAGGGTGAGAGGAATTGGTCCACCTCCCTAACTAAGGTTGCATCAGCTCTACTCAGAGGCTGATGGCTCCCCTTCTCCAACGGCCAATTGATATAGGCTCTCTCTGTCACCCTGGGCCTGCCAGGTGACAGACTCAGCAGACTCTAACTCTGGACTGAACTCTTAACTCTGACACACACTTCTACTAAATAGGAAGTGCACTGCTCTTTATGATATTGGCAGGCACTGCCCCTGTGTCTCTGCCTACCACACAGGGTCAGGTACCAATTTCAGGAATGTACCGTTATTAGCGTAAACATAACAGAGTTCCATGGATCTAGCATTAAGACTGTAAGCTCTGCAGGCCAGGGATTTCCTTTCCTATTGTCTGATTTTGTTTGTTGCACTTATTGTACTATAATTCTCTGTACTGTATTGCCTCTCTTATAAAGCGCTATATAAATAAATATTTACATACATAATATATCTTAATGCATCTTAAGACACCTTAGAGTTCCCTCTATAAGACACTTTATGGTCCACTCAAGTGAATAGTCTGTAAGTAGGGTGACCATTCGTCCCGGTTTTGCCGGGACAGTCCCGTTTTTTTCTGCCCTGTCCCGATTTTAGCTCCGTCCCGGTTATGTCCCGATTTTTGTCCCTGGTCCCGGTATTGCGGGGCAGCGGCGGTGAGGAGAATGCGGCGGCCGGTAAGTATTTTCTATGTGTGTGTGTGAATGCTGCCGGGGAGACTGAATGAAGGAGAATGCCGGGGGCGGGACTTAGAATGCCGGCCGGCCCGCAGGGGATTGGTTGCAGGCAGGTCAGAGGAAGCCGGGGGCGGGACTTCCGCTTTGTGCAGAGCACAAGTGTCTTCCCGCTCCCGGCTCCTCTGTTCGCGGTGAGTGTCCCCTTTCTGTCCCGGGTCCCAGCCAGGGGGGGTAATAGGAGGTGGTAGCGGGGGTGCGCCTACCTTTGTACCACCTTGTACCTTTGCCCCCCTGGCGCTCCCACCATTGCCCCCCCGGCGCTCCCACCATTGCCCCATCGGCACTCCCACCTTTGCCCCCCGGCGCTCCCACCTTTGCCCCATCGGCACTCCCACCTTTGCCCCCCGGCGCTCCCACCTTTGCCCCCCCCCCGGCGCTCCCACCTTTGCCCCTCCGGCGCTCACAGCTTTGTGTGTGTGTGTGTGTGTGTGTGTGTGAATCAGTGGGTGTCTGTGGGTGTGTGTATCTGTGTGTGTGTGTGTGTGTGTGTGTATGTGTATCAGTGTGTGTGTGTGTGTGTGTGTGTGTGTGTGTGTATGTGTATCAGTGTGTGTGTGTGTGTGTGTGTGTGTGTGTATGTGTATCAGTGTGTGTGTGTGTGTATGTGTATCTGTGTGTGTGTATTTGTGTGTATGTGTGTGTGTGTGTGTATGTGTATCTCTGTGTGTTTGTGTATCTGTGTGTGTGTGTGTATCTGTGTGTGTGTGTATCTGTGTGTATCTGTGTGTGTGTGTGTGTGTGTCAGTGTGTGTGTGTGTGTGTGTGTGTGTGTGTGTGTGTGTGTGTGTGTGCGTGTTTCAGTGTGTGTGTGTGTTTCAGTGTGTGTTTCAGTATGTGTGTGTGTTTCAGTGTGTGTGTATCAGTGGGTCTGTGTGTGTGTGAATCAGTGGGTGTGTGTGTGTGTGTGAATCAGTGGGTCTGTGTGTGTGTGTGTGTGTGTGTGTGTGTGAATCTGTGTGTGTGTGTGTGTGTGTGTGTGTGTGTGTGTGTGTGTGTGTGTGTATTAGTGGGTGGGTGTGTGTGTGTGAATCAGTGTGTGTGTGTGTGTGTGTGAATCAGTGTGTGTGTGTGTGTGTGTGTGTGTGTGTGTGTGTGTGTGTATTAGTGGGTGGGTGTGTGTGTGTGTGTGTGTATCAGTGTGTCTGTATCTGTGTGTGTGTGTATTGTATTGTATTGTATGTCTTTATTTATATAGCGCCATTAGTGTACATAGCGCTTCACAGTAGTAATACATGTGGTAATCAAATAAATAACAGATAATATAAATAACAGATCATGGGAATAAGTGCTTTAGACATAAAAGTAACATTTCGGAAGAGGAGTCCCTGCCCCGAGGAGCTTACAGTCTAATTGGTAGGTAGGGAGAACGTACAGAGACAGTAGGAGGGAGTACTGGTAAGTGCGTCTGCAGGGGGTCAAGCATTATGTATCGTGTTTAGAATATCCACAGTGCTATTCATATGCTTCTTTAAGCAAGTGTGTCTTAAGGTGGGTCTTAAAGGTGGATAGAGAGGGTGCTAGTCGGGTACTGAGGGGAAGGGCATTCCAGAGATGTGGGGCAGTCAGTGAAAAAGGTTTAAGGCGGGAGAGGGCTTTAGATACAAAGGGGGTAGAAAGAAGACATCCTTGAGAATAACGCAAGAGTCTGGATGGTGCATACCGAGAAATTAGGGATGAGATGTAAGGAGGGGCAGAAGAATGTAAAGCTTTAAAAGTGAGGAGAAGAATGGAGTGTGAGATGCGGGATTTGATCGGAAGCCAGGAGAGGGATTTCATGAGGGGAGATGCTGAGACAGATCTAGGAAAGAGTAGAGTGATTCTGGCAACAGCATTTAGGATAGATTGTAGGGGAGACAGGTGAGAGGCAGGAAGGCCGGACAGCAGGAGGTTACAGTAATCAAGACAGGAGAGAATGAGGGCCTGAGTCAGAGTTTTAGCAGTCGAACAACAGAGGAAAGGGCGTATCTTAGTTATATTGCGGAGGAAAAAGCGACAAGTTTTAGAAATGTTTTGAATGTGAGGGGCGAATGTGAGAGAGGAGTCGAACGTGACCCCTAGGCAGCGTGCTTGGGCTACTGGGTGAATGATTGTAGTTCCAACAGTAATGTGGAAGGAGGTATTAGGGCCAGGTTTGGGAGGAAGTATGAGGAGCTCTGTTTTAGCCATGTTGAGTTTAAGGCGTCGGAGGGCCATCCAGGATGATATAGCAGAGAGACATTCAGAAACTTTGGTTTGTACAGCAGGTGTAAGGTCAGGTGTTGAAAAGTATATTTGTGTGTCGTCGGCATAGAGGTGATAATTAAACCCAAAAGATGTTATTAGGTCACCTAGAGAGAGTGTGTACAGAGAAAAGAGAAGAGGTCCCAGGACAGAGCCCTGGGGTACCCCCACAGAGAGATCAATAGAGGAGGAGGAGGTGTTAGCAGAAGAGACACTAAAAGTACGATGGGAGAGGTAGGATGAGATCCAGGATAGAGCTTTGTTCCGAATACCTAGAGTATGGAGAATGTGGAGGAGAAGAGGGTGGTCCACGGTGTCAAATGCTGCAGAGAGGTCGAGTAATATGAGCAGAGTGTAATGACCTCTGTCTTTGGCAGCATGGAGCTCGTCAGTTATTTTAGTGAGGGTTGTTTCCGTGGAGTGAGCAGTGCGGAAGCCAGATTGTAGAGGGTCTAGGAGAGAATAAGTGTTGAGAAAATGGAGCAAGCGAGAGAATACAAGACGTTCAAGTAGTTTAGAGGCAAAAGGCAGGAGGGAGACAGGTCGATAGTTAGAAAGACAGGTAGGGTCAAGCTTGCTGTTTTTGAGTAATGGTATGACTGTTGCATGTTTGAAGGAGGATGGAAAGGTTCCAGAGCAGAGGGAGGAGTTAAATATGTGTGTAAGCGTAGGGATTATAGTAGGAGCTAGAGGTTTTAGGAGATGGGAGGGAATGGGGTCAAGAGGGCAAGTGGTAGAGGGAGAAGAGGAGATCAACAGCGACACATCCTCCTCTGAGACAGTGGAAAACGACTCAAGGAAGGCAGGAGGAGAGTTAGGAAGAGGTGTAGGATGGGGGGAAGAAACAGGGGATGTTCTGCCGTATGGATTCCACCTTTTCCTTAAAATAGTCTGCAAAGTCCTGAGCGGAGATGGAGGAAGGAGAGGCAGCTGAGGGTGGTTTGAGTAGAGTATCAAAGACAGAGAACAGTCGGCGTGGGTTAGACTTGTGCATGTTGATTAGTGCAGAAAAGTAGGCTTGTTTAGCTTGCGAGAGTGCAGAGTTGAAACAGGATAGCATAAATTTGTAGTGAAGGAAGTCTGCGAGAGTGTGAGACTTCCTCCAGAGGCGTTCAGAGGAACGAGTGGAGGAACGCAGCATGCGCGTGTGGGAATTTAGCCAGGGTCTAGGGTTAGAAGGGCGAGGGCGGCAGAGAGAAAGCGGGGCATGTAGATCAAGAGATGAGGACAAGACAGAGTTGTACTTTCTGACCAGGTTGTCAGGGTCTGTAGCAGAGCTGAGAGAGGAGAGGGAGGAGTGTAAAGTGGACTCAAAGTCAGGTAAGTGAATAGAGCGCAGGTTTCTGCAGAACCGGGGGGTAGATGGAGGTGGAGAAGGGGAGAAGCGAGATAAAGAGGATGAGATGATGGTCAGAGAGAGGAAAAGGGGAAATGGAGAAATCAGAGAGAGATAAGTTTTTAGTGAAAACCAGGTCTAAGTAGTGGCCATCCTTGTGGGTGCTGGCTGCAGTCCACTGTTGAAGGCCAAAAGAAGAGGTAAGAGAAAGAAAGCGGGAAGCCCAAGAGAGAGAGGGGTCATCAATGTGGCAATTGAAGTCCCCAAGGAGAAGAACAGGGGAGTCTGAGGAGAGAAAGAAAGAGAGCCAGGATTCAAAGTGAGAGAGAAAGGCAGAAGGGGGATGAGTAGAGGTAGGTGGGCGATAGATGACCGCCACATGAACAGGGAGAGGAGAGAAGATCTGGACAGTGTGAGCCTCAAAGGAGGGAAAAGCAAGAGAGGGGGGAATAGGAAGGGTTCGGTAACGGCAGACAGAGGAGAGCAGGAGCCCCACGCCTCCACCCCTGCCATCAGGGCGCGGTGTGTGTGTGTGTATCAGTGTGTCTGTATCTGTGTGTGTGTGTGTGTGTATCAGTGTGGCTTTTTTGGCGATAAGCTGGTGATAAGTGGCTTAACGCTGCTTACTGCATGAGGGCCTTAGGGAGGATTTGTTCCTTTAAAGTACACCTAGTTTGGCATAGGATTTGGATGTCAGGGTATCAATGTGCAACCCAAATGTTAAATGGGAGTTGAATGATCAGATATTTCAAACAAGTAACAGGGGCTAGGATGGTTTTAGAGCTGGTTTTTATCTGAAGCTCTGTCATTGGTAGCTTTAGCAATTTAGCTCTGGTCCCAAATACCATTGTTACAGTCTTGTCAGTGTTTAAAATCAGTTTGTTTTGGGAAATCCAGTTTCAAGTCTCAAAAATCAGATTGAAGTACGTGTTCAAGGTCAGAGAGGCGAGGGCTGCGTGCATATAGGATAAGATCTAAGGCCTCTCACAATAACCCGTTAGGAATATTAATTCCTCATCTATCCGACATAAGTATAAAATATAGTCTACCAAGACCCCTAATACAGAGTTACCCACCTTATACGGGAGCAGCTGCCAGACGAGTATAGTAAATGTATCTTATTTCTTTTGCCACTGGAGGGCAGCGTGGAGTTGCAAGGAGTGGCGCCCGTAAGGACGACGTGCCAGTTAGGCGGAAGGAGAAGCGCACACACTTTTATGTGAAACGGATATATTTGGGGAGGGATTTAGGAGTCTGAGTAAGAAAATTAACCATTTAAATATGTACAGATTTAATCCCACTTTTGGAAATTAGGGATGTTGCCTAAAAGTTTGAGAATGCATAAAGTGCCACCCATGGGCTTTAATGAAGCAGCATTTGTGGGCTAAATGGAACAGCATTCTGTATAAAGGTATTTTGGACTCGATATAAATAATTGATGCCAAAAACTAATATTAAGTAAATTGAGAATGGAAAAATCTTCAACACAAACGTACAGAATGTGATATTCTGAGAGATCTTACAGATGTTATCAAATCCCACAATGAATATATAGAAAATGTCTGTATAGAACGAGTCAAACAAGAATATGCCAATAAAACGTTTAATTGGGAGATACAGGGGCCACAATTCAGGTCATTTAGCTGAAAGAAGAGAAGCCGGTCAGCCGGTAGAGCAGGTCAGCCGGTCAGCCAGTAGAGCAGGTCAGCAGGTCAGCCAGAAGAGCAGGTCAGCCGGTCAGCCGGTAGAGCAGGTCAGCCGGTCAGCTCTGAGATCAGCATTACTTATATCCCCTAAACGTTGTCCCCTGCATGTAATGCTGCAGAACAGCCTACACTGCATATACTGTACATGAGATACTTAACCCTTTCTTTTCGCTCGACTAATCTGAATGATTTGCTAATTGGTTTGTAATTAGAGAGATATTTGTAGCAGAATCCCATGTATGTTATTTTTACCTTTTTAGATACCGTTTTGTGTAATAAAATATATGAGATCAGAGGGGCTTCCTGTTTGCACTCGTGTTTTGGCAGAAGTGTATATGTGACCCTATAAATCTCCCTCACACCTGGGCTTGGCAGCGTGACACTAGTGCAGCGTCCTGGGGAAGAATCACTGAGCTGTTAGCAATAGATACAACGGATAGAAAAGACACTACACATAGGTTTGATTAAAGAGAGTATTTTATTGAAATAATGAATCTCTTTGCTGGGAGGGGCCTGCAGCACATTGCAGAGCGATATAGTAACACGCAGAGCAATGCATTGCAGGCCCCTCCGGCAGCAAAGGGGTGAAGACCAATGCAGGGTGTATAAAGATCTCACTGATAATTCATGCACAAAGTGCAGTTTGTTGCTGTGATCCAGAGGAAGGCGAAACATAACCCCTGCTGTGCAATGGGGGAAAAAAATTCCTTCCTGACCCCATTAAATGGCGATCGGATGGTCCCTGGATCACTGCGCAGTGAGATCAGATGGAGCAGCACAGATCAGCGTTGTTATACACAGGGGCACACTCAGTATATAGAGATGCGGGTGATGGGGCCCTTGTGCCCCTGTGTATAACTCACCTGCTCCCCCATCCCCCTGCATATCTATCCCATTCACCCCTTTTCCTCCCGCATACCTCGCAGGGCCGGCCGGCCATTAGGCGGTCGCCTAGCGCGCAGAGGTCCTAGGGGCGCATTAATAATCATTATTATTTTTTACTCTTATTATTTTATTTATTTATCTTTTTTTTTTAAATTATTATTCTTTTTTTTATCCAGTATTTTGGCGCCCTTTTATTTTTATTTTTATTTTGCGTTGCGCTGGGGTGCGGTCGCACCCCCCTGCAGCCCCGATATCTACGCCACTGTTTATTTTATTATTTTATTTATCTTATTATTTTTTATACAACTGGGGCACAAATTTTAAGTTTTGCCTCGGGCGCATGAAACCCGTGCTCTGGCCCTGCTCCTTGTTCTCTCTCACCCTCTCACGCCCAATATCCCTATCTCCCTCTAGTACCTGCCCCTCCCTCAGCCTTCCTGATCTTATCTGCCTCTCCTGCGGTCAAACCAACTTCTCAGGGCCCCTAGAATACCCCTGTATCTACGCCCTGGCTCCTCTGCTACCTGCACCTGGCTTCTTCTCCGCCTAAAAAAGGTGAAGCAGCAGATCTGTCCGCACCTCTCGTATTCTCCTACCTGCTCCCGGGGTCTTCTCCTCCGCCTAAAAAAGGTGAAGCAGCAGATCCGGCCACACCTGTCGTATGCTCCTTGGTCATCGTACACCACGTCTGCGTCATCGGCCGCCTTGTAGCCCACCTCATTGTTCCACTTGACGCCCGCTTTGTCGTATGCCTCGTCGTCCGCCTCGTAGCCCGCCTCGTCGTCTGGTGGCACAAAGGGCACCACCTTCGTGTGTGTCCTGATCTGCAGGAGACATGAAGTGTTTGTAACCAGGGACAGTGATACTCTGTATCGCAAGAGCTCCTGTGCCACTTATACCCCATCCCCAATACCACGTTATACCGCCCTCCACAGGGCAAATACCCGTTATACCCACCTCCCCAGGCCCAGTACCCAGTTATACAACCTTCCCAAGGCCCAGTACCCTGTTATACGCCCCTCCCCAGGCCCAGTACTCGTTATACCCACCTCACCAGGCCCAGTACCCATTATATACCCCTCCCCAGAAGGTCATGTTTCTATTTATCAAAAATACATTGAGTTACCTCTGGTTTTCAGGCATGTCCTGGGGGAGTTATCACAGAGACACAGAAACGTCGCTGAGTTTGGGTTAGTAACTCCCTTAACTTCTCAGCAGTTGAATTCCCCATTAGGCGCTTAGCACGTTAAAAACAAGCGTTGCTATTTCTCTGCATGAAGTTGCAGGTAATTGGAAGAGTTACACAGTGACGGCTATTTCATCACTCACCTTCTTCCCCCGAAACGGTCTTTTCTGTCTTATTTCCGGCTTCACATCGGATATCCATATCCATTCTTGGCCTCTGATCTGTATGCAAGGCAATGCTTTAAGACAGGGTTGCACAACCTTTTCCCCCTGCTCCCCCCTCCACCTTCCCCACCTTGTCTCCGACGTTCTGATGTAACGACGTCATGTGATATCACGTTGCTATGGCAATGCCACATCATGTGACGCCACATTGCTGTCGCCAGAAGCCGCCGGAGACAAGGAAAGGGAACTTACAGAGGCCTTGCACGCGATCTCCGGCATTTAATTTAAATGCTGTGGGGAAGAGCGAGGGGCCTCTGTAAGCGCCGAGCCCCTCCTCCCAAGAAAATGTCGTGCCCCTTGATTTGCGCACCCCTGCTTTAAGAGATATTCTGGGACCCTCCAACTCCTCCATCGGACCCTTCCTCATATTGACTGACCTTGCAGTGCTCTGCACTGACTTGCACTGACCTGCTATGGTGCCTCTCAAAATACCATGCTAACTCATTCTGAACATACATGTGTCCTTTTTACATGTTACTCAGCTTGTATGGGCCACAGACAGCTTTCCCGGGGTCCAGGACTAGTTTCCACCGGGGACACTCACCCATGGGTCGGCGACTTTGCGAGAACCCACCCCCCCCCAACCTGTTTTCTCTTGCACTGCCATAGACAACAACATTTCGGCCTGCTGGTCTTTCTCAGGTAAAGTGGCTAAACCCACTAAATCCAGCAAAGAAAGGCCAGCAGCCGAAACATTGTAGTCTGTGGCACAATAAATTATCTTTTTTTATTCAAATCCGTGTGCCCTTTCCCATCAATCATATTGTATCCATTGGACGAAATGCCGGTCTTCCCTGAGACTAAGGGGCACCGGTAAAAGTATCACTGCTTATTGTTTTTTTTTGGTGTGCAGCAAATCCCCATCATTTTTGCGTTCTCTTGCTCTGCCCCAATCTGACACACCACCTTGCTCTCTCACCCCCCTCTTAGACTCCCCTGTCACCCTTTCCTTCCTCAAAGGATGTCCTTTAATCAGATCTTACCCAAATTGTCTCCATCTCCCTTGGAAATGTTCTGTCTTTAAGCTGTGCGGCTCCTCTTGATCCGAACTTTCTTAGCTGACCCCTTTAGGTTTCGGCTCCGAGGGTCTAAAAAATAAGCGACTCCGAAAAGATGTGAAATATGCGCACGGGTCCTAATGGGGCACTGAGGGGGAGACTTAAATACTAGTAAATATAATCTACTGTGCTAACAAATATAATCTATTAACTAAGAAATATAACTTATTAAACTAAGAAATATAATTTATTAAACTAACAAATATAACTTATTAAACTAAGAAATATAACTTATTAAACTAAGAAATATATTTTATTAAACTAAGAAATATAACTTATTAAACTAAGAAATATAACTTATTAAACTTAGAAATATAATCTATTAAACTAAATAAATATCTATTAAACTAAATAAATATCTATTCAACTAAATAAATATAATCTATTTAAAAACAATACAATAAAAAGCTGGAGAAATGATACGTCAACCAAGCAACAGATGTGATGCCAATAAGCGTTGAACTCCTTGCAGATCCACCGTCAGCTGGTTGTGGCAGAAAGTGGTGACATACAGTAGAACAGAGTGGTTGAGCTGTAACCACGGCAGTCAGGTCAGAAATCAACACAATATTTTTTGAAATTTAGAATGAGAATGTTCTGTATGTCACATTCTGGGCTCAGACTCTGAGCCCTGTCACATGTTAGCAGCTTGTGATAATAGAAAGTATCCATATACTGGTATGTGATAAGAAACATGAAGGTCATTTTATAATGGGTCCCATAACCTGCTTTATATGAAGTATCATTTTACACTAATTAGTAGAGATGTTACATTTTGAAAAATAGCACTTCTGGCGACATTGTTCATTTTCTCTACAAATGATAAATGAAAAAGTTGGATAAAACGTTATATGTGTGTGTGCGCGCGCAATATATATATATAGAGGTATCAGTACCGTGTTAGCCGAGCTTCAATAATCAAAAAATAAATAGATAATACCGTTCTGTGGCTAACGAAATGCTTTTATTTGTGCGAGCTTTCGAGATACACTGATCTCTTCTTCCGGCGATGTTACAATGAATGAAGCAAGCAAAAGGTATACTTAAAAACAGTGTCTCTTGGAATGTTATCTGTGCTGGTCCTTCCCCCGGTGTGGATGTGTTTTATGCCTAGAGACAGCTGTGTGTGCATAGATATAGCACAGTATGTTAAATTACGCTGCGGGGTCATGTGACGTCACCCTCGTCAAATGCCGCTGCAGGTCACATGACGCCGCATCAAGGTAAGGGGGGGGGGCGCGAGCACCGGCAGGGGGGCGAGCTGCAAAAGTTTGTGCTCCCCTGGTATAACCAATAAATAATATAGCTGATATAGCAATTTGGTTGTGGCTAGAGAGAGATTATAATGGCAGTGAGAATTAGTGGTCAGAATTAATAACAGTGCAATTACTAAAAAGTAGCTGTAATAAAATAATAATAAACACTATGCCTAAACACAATAAAAGTCCAGAAACCTAGCTCTAATAGCTATGTTATAACTCAATCATAAAAGGATCCAATTCGGGCGTCCTCTGGAGCCCTGGCAGCTCTCTTCAGGGAAACAACCACCTCCTCGATAGATATCTAAACAAAAAAAAGAAGAGAAAGCGCCCGCTCCATGTGTAAATTCGGTTTAACAATTTCATTTCCTGGACAAGATAAAAATAGCAAACTCACAAACATCCGTTTGGTAAAAGCATTGTGTGAGACAGGCTCGGGCTCCGTGGTAATCCGGTGGTCACTCCGCAGCTCCAGACTTTGGACGATGACCGGGAAACTCGATAGGCTGCGCCCCTCGCAGTGTGGTCCTCCAGCAATCTGTGGTATGTTGTGGTTCCACTGTAAATCCGGTGTCTCGTCTTGGTCGCGTACCAACTTCCCTTCCGGCGTCAGGACGTATAGTGTGGCAATAGCAACGAGAAGAAAGTACTGAGGTGGGGTTGGATCCTCCTCGGTTATTTCTTGTTTTATTAATAAATAATTTACTATATTTTAATCTCTGGTGCGCATTGTGTGCATTTTTCTTCTTGTCTGCACAGTGCTTCAGATGCTGCATCTGAAAAAATGCCGGTGGATCGGGATGTGAGGTAGGAAAGTGACGTCCGCGCCGGAACGTTATTGCCACGCCTCCAAATATTTATTGCCACGCCCCCAATCGCACCCGCTGCATACCCTGCAAAGCCATAAAAAAGCTCAGGCTTCAGCAAGTGTATTGCAGCGTGTGTGCCTTCCCTCCGTCTGAAATACTATAGACGCAGCCTTATCGACGCTTACTAAATAGGCCCGTGTCTCTCTCTCTCTCTCTCTGTGTCTCTCTCTCTCTCTCTGTGTCTCTGTCTCTCTCTGTGTGTCTCTGTCTCTCTCTGTGTGTCTCTCTGTGTCTCTGTCTCTCTCTCTGTGTCTCTGTCTCTCTCTGTGTGTCTCTGTTTCTCTCTGTGTGTCTCTGTCAAAAGAACATTTCAGTATTGCCAAAGCGTGAGTAAAAGGGGGTGTGGGACAATGATTACACGAATACTAGGGGGTACGGTATAATGGTTATACAGTACATTACTTTTGTCTCTCTCTCCCTATGTCCCTCTCTCTGTCTCTCTCTCATTCTCTGTCTCTCTCTCTCTCTGTGTCTCTCTCTCATTCTCTGTCTCTCTCTCATTCTCTGTCTCTCATTCTCTGTCTCTCATTCTCTGTCTCTCTCTCATTCTCTGTCTCTCTCTCTCATCCCTGTATGATAGGTATGTTCCAACTCTATTTTTTGCTCTTCTTTTCCGTTTGAGAGGAGGGAGTCCCTCACCTCTTCAGCCACACACCAGGAACGCTGGGTTGCTTTCAGACGCTCGGAGAGGCGGATACAGTCGTGGATTGCAGGCACTGATTTATCTGGTAAGTACCGCAAACATGCTTGAACAAGGGCCGTAGACATTTTATTTGATGGTTTAGATTATCATTGTCTGTGGTTGTTAGTTATTGGTATTAGAGTTTTTTGATGTTGTTACGAATCAAATACATTTTGAAGTAGTAATCCCCTCCGAACTGGGCATTCCTGGCCAATAATGCCCTGGCTGTAAGAGTTGAAGGGCCCAAGCAAAGCCCCCACCTCTATACACACTAACACTGCAGGGGCATCAGAGTGTCTTGTTGTCATGGCAACAGGGGGTGTCACGTGATGTAATTTGTTTAATAAATTATTTTTTAAGGTGTCCCGGTTTTTCATTTTCGAAATCTGGTCACCCTATTGATCAAGCAGAAAAAGTGAAGAAACAATTGTAGTTTTGCTAATGGACGTCATTTTGGCATATCATTCGCTTTGAGGATACCCATTAATATGAAGAAAAATAACATCGATTCCCAATGTAGCCCCCCTTCCCTGGGCCAATCGCAGATCGGGCCCCCCTCCTCTGTACTAGGGTCTGGCTACGTGTCTGAGTGTGGTGCATACCTGCTGGCAACAGGGGGGCCTGAGTCTCCCGCGATGGTATGGGGGATGACAGGATCAGGTTTCTGGGGTGAATGCCTCCGTCTTATCAGAGCAGGATGAAATTTCTCTTCAGAAGGACTTGGAGAGACTGGAAACGTGGGCAGGTAAATGGCAAATGAGGTTTAATACAGATAAATATAAGGTTATGCATTTGGGATGCAAGAATAAAAAGGCGACTTACAAATTAAATGGAGATATATTGGGGGAATCCTTGATGGAGAAGGATTTAGGGGTGCTTGTAGACAGCAGGCTTAGCAATAGTGCCCAATGTCATGCAGTAGCTGCAAAGGCAAACAAGATCTTATCTTGCATCAAACGGGCAATTGATGGAAGGGAAGTAGACATAATTATGCCCCTTTACAAAGCATTAGTAAGACCACACCTTGAATATGGAGTACAATTTTGGGCACCAATCCTAAGAAAAGACATTTTGGAACTAGAGAGAGTGCAGAGAAGAGCCACCAAATTAATAAAGGGGATGGACATTCTAACTTATGAGGAGAGGCTAGCTATATTGGATTTATTTACATTAGAAAAGAGGCGTCTAAGAGGGGATATGATAACTATATACAAATATATTCAGGGACAATACAAGGAGCTTTCAAAAGAACTATTCATCCCACGGGCAGTACAAAGGACTCGGGGCCATCCCTTAAGGTTGGAGGAAAGGAATTTTCACCAGCAACAAAGGAAAGGGTTCTTTACAGTAAGGGCAGTTAAAATGTGGAACTCATTACCCATGGAGACTGTGATGGCAGATACAATAGATTTGTTCAAAAAAAGGTTGGACATCTTTTTAGATGGGACAGGTATACAGGGATATACCAAATAAGTATATATGGGAAGGATGTTGATCCAGGGATTAATCCGATTGCCAATTCTTGGAGTCAGGAAGGAATTAATTTTTCCCCTTAATGGGGTTTTTTGTTTGCCTTCCTCTGGATCAATAAGTAAGTATCTGTTGTCTGAATTTAGCATAGGTTGAACTTGATGGACGTACGTCTTTTTTCAACCTCATCTATTATGTAACTATGTATGTAATGGTGCAGCGCCTCCATCTCTGAGCCCCAGGAATACGGGTGGAATCCTTCCAGAGAGTCCCCCCCCCCCCCCCCTCGGGGATGAGAGATTCCAGTCTCACACTGTATATCTTTAAAAGCAGCCGCAGCTCTTTATTCACAGCAGCAGAATAGCAGCAACAAGACTATATATCAGGTACAGGGTGTCTTCCTCCACACAGGACTGCTCTCCCTCAGGATGGTCTCTGTGTCCCTGCCACCACCCCAGGTCAAGGGCACCCAGGGTGGGGCTAGCTCTTCCCTCGCCCCCTAAACAGGGTGAGAGGAATTGGTCCACCTCCCTAACTAAGGTTGCATCAGCTCTACTCAGAGGCTGATGGCTCCCCTTCTCCAACGGCCAATTGATATAGGCTCTCTCTGTCACCCTGGGCCAGCCAGGTGACAGACTCAGCAGACTCTAACTCTGGACTGAACTCTTAACTCTGACACACACTTCTACTAAATAGGAAGTGCACTGCTCTTTATGATATTGGCAGGCACTGCCCCTGTGTCTCTGCCTACCACACAGGGTCAGGTACCAATTTCAGGAATGTCCCGTTATTAGCGTAAACACAACAGAGTTCCATGGATCTAGCATTAAGACTGTAAGCTCTGCAGGCCAGGGATTTCCTTTCCTATTGTCTGATTTTGTTTGTTGCACTTATTGTACTATAATTCTCTGTACTGTATTGCCTCTCTTATAAAGCGCTATATAAATAAATATTTACATACATAATATATCTTAATGCATCTTAAGACACCTTAGAGTTCCCTCTATAAGACACTTTATGGTCCACTCAAGTGAATAGTCTGTAAGTAGGGTGACCATTCGTCCCGGTTTTGCCGGGACAGTCCCGTTTTTTTCTGCCCTGTCCCGATTTTAGCTCCGTCCCGGTTATGTCCCGATTTTTGTCCCTGGTCCCGGTATTGCGGGGCAGCGGCGGTGAGGAGAATGCGGCGGCCGGTAAGTATTTTCTATGTGTGTGTGTGAATGCTGCCGGGGAGACTGAATGAAGGAGAATGCCGGGGGCGGGACTTAGAATGCCGGCCGGCCCGCAGGGGATTGGTTGCAGGCAGGTCAGAGGAAGCCGGGGGCGGGACTTCCGCTTTGTGCAGAGCACAAGTGTCTTCCCGCTCCCGGCTCCTCTGTTCGCGGTGAGTGTCCCCTTTCTGTCCCGGGTCCCAGCCAGGGGGGGTAATAGGAGGTGGTAGCGGGGGTGCGCCTACCTTTGTACCACCTTGTACCTTTGCCCCCCTGGCGCTCCCACCATTGCCCCCCCGGCGCTCCCACCATTGCCCCATCGGCACTCCCACCTTTGCCCCCCGGCGCTCCCACCTTTGCCCCATCGGCACTCCCACCTTTGCCCCCCGGCGCTCCCACCTTTGCCCCCCCCCCGGCGCTCCCACCTTTGCCCCTCCGGCGCTCACAGCTTTGTGTGTGTGTGTGTGTGTGTGAATCAGTGGGTGTCTGTGGGTGTGTGTATCTGTGTGTGTGTGTGTGTGTGTGTGTGTGTGTGTGTGTGTGTGTGTGTGTGTATGTGTATCAGTGTGTGTGTGTGTGTGTGTGTGTGTGTGTGTGTGTGTATGTGTATCAGTGTGTGTGTGTGTGTGTGTGTGTGTGTGTGTATGTGTATCAGTGTGTGTGTGTGTGTGTGTGTGTGTATGTGTATCTGTGTGTGTGTATTTGTGTGTATGTGTGTGTGTGTGTGTATGTGTATCTCTGTGTGTTTGTGTATCTGTGTGTGTGTGTGTATCTGTGTGTGTGTGTATCTGTGTGTATCTGTGTGTGTGTGTGTGTGTGTGTGTCAGTGTGTGTGTGTGTCAGTGTGTGTGTGTGTGTGTGTATCAGTGTGTGTGTGTGTGTGTGTGTGTGTGTGTGTGTGTGTGTGTGCGTGTTTCAGTGTGTGTGCGTGTTTCAGTGTGTGTGTGTGTGTTTCAGTATGTGTGTGTGTGTGTGTGTGTGTATGTGTATCAGTGTGTGTGTGTGTGTGTGTGTGTGTATGTGTATCTGTGTGTGTGTATTTGTGTGTATGTGTGTGTGTGTGTGTGTATGTGTATCTCTGTGTGTTTGTGTATCTGTGTGTGTGTGTGTATCTGTGTGTGTGTGTATCTGTGTGTATTTGTGTGTGTGTGTGTGTGTGTGTGTCAGTGTGTGTGTGTGTGTGTGTATCAGTGTGTGTGTGTGTGTGTGTGTGTGTGTGGTGTGTGGTGTGTGTGTGTGTGTGTGTGTGTGTGTGTGTGTGTGTGTGTGTGTGTGTGTGTGTGTGTGTATTAGTGGGTGTGTGTGTGTGTGTGTGTATCAGTGTGTCTGTATCTGTGTGTGTGTGTATTGTATTGTATTGTATGTCTTTATTTATATAGCGCCATTAGTGTACATAGCGCTTCACAGTAGTAATACATGTGGTAATCAAATAAATAACAGATAATATAAATAACATATCATGGGAATAAGTGCTTTAGACATAAAAGTAACATTTCGGAAGAGGAGTCCCTGCCCCGAGGAGCTTACAGTCTAATTGGTAGGTAGGGAGAACGTACAGAGACAGTAGGAGGGAGTACTGGTAAGTGCGTCTGCAGGGGGTCAAGCATTATGTATCGTGTTTAGAATATCCACAGTGCTATTCATATGCTTCTTTAAGCAAGTGTGTCTTAAGGTGGGTCTTAAAGGTGGATAGAGAGGGTGCTAGTCGGGTACTGAGGGGAAGGGCATTCCAGAGATGTGGGGCAGTCAGTGAAAAAGGTTTAAGGCGGGAGAGGGCTTTAGATACAAAGGGGGTAGAAAGAAGACATCCTTGAGAATAACGCAAGAGTCTGGATGGTGCATACCGAGAAATTAGGGATGAGATGTAAGGAGGGGCAGAAGAATGTAAAGCTTTAAAAGTGAGGAGAAGAATGGAGTGTGAGATGCGGGATTTGATCGGAAGCCAGGAGAGGGATTTCATGAGGGGAGATGCTGAGACAGATCTAGGAAAGAGTAGAGTGATTCTGGCAACAGCATTTAGGATAGATTGCAGGGGAGACAGGTGAGAGGCAGGAAGGCCGGACAGCAGGAGGTTACAGTAATCAAGACAGGAGAGAATGAGGGCCTGAGTCAGAGTTTTAGCAGTCGAACAACAGAGGAAAGGGCGTATCTTAGTTATATTGCGGAGGAAAAAGCGACAAGTTTTAGAAATGTTTTGAATGTGAGGGGCGAATGTGAGAGAGGAGTCGAACGTGACCCCTAGGCAGCGTGCTTGGGCTACTGGGTGAATGATTGTAGTTCCAACAGTAATGTGGAAGGAGGTATTAGGGCCAGGTTTGGGAGGAAGTATGAGGAGCTCTGTTTTAGCCATGTTGAGTTTAAGGCGTCGGAGGGCCATCCAGGATGATATAGCAGAGAGACATTCAGAAACTTTGGTTTGTACAGCAGGTGTAAGGTCAGGTGTTGAAAAGTATATTTGTGTGTCGTCGGCATAGAGGTGATAATTAAACCCAAAAGATGTTATTAGGTCACCTAGAGAGAGTGTGTACAGAGAAAAGAGAAGAGGTCCCAGGACAGAGCCCTGGGGTACCCCCACAGAGAGATCAATAGAGGAGGAGGAGGTGTTAGCAGAAGAGACACTAAAAGTACGATGGGAGAGGTAGGATGAGATCCAGGATAGAGCTTTGTTCCGAATACCTAGAGTATGGAGAATGTGGAGGAGAAGAGGGTGGTCCACGGTGTCAAATGCTGCAGAGAGGTCGAGTAATATGAGCAGAGTGTAATGACCTCTGTCTTTGGCAGCATGGAGCTCGTCAGTTATTTTAGTGAGGGTTGTTTCCGTGGAGTGAGCAGTGCGGAAGCCAGATTGTAGAGGGTCTAGGAGAGAATAAGTGTTGAGAAAATGGAGCAAGCGAGAGAATACAAGACGTTCAAGTAGTTTAGAGGCAAAAGGCAGGAGGGAGACAGGTCGATAGTTAGAAAGACAGGTAGGGTCAAGCTTGCTGTTTTTGAGTAATGGTATGACTGTTGCATGTTTGAAGGAGGATGGAAAGGTTCCAGAGCAGAGGGAGGAGTTAAAAATGTGTGTAAGCGTAGGGATTATAGTAGGAGCTAGAGGTTTTAGGAGATGGGAGGGAATGGGGTCAAGAGGGCAAGTGGTAGAGGGAGAAGAGGAGATCAACAGCGACACATCCTCCTCTGAGACAGTGGAAAAAGACTCAAGGAAGGCAGGAGGAGAGTTAGGAAGAGGTGTAGGATGGGGGGAAGAAACAGGGGATGTTCTGCCGTATGGATTCCACCTTTTCCTTAAAATAGTCTGCAAAGTCCTGAGCGGAGATGGAGGAAGGAGAGGCAGCTGAGGGTGGTTTGAGTAGAGTATCAAAGACAGAGAACAGTCGGCGTGGGTTAGACTTGTGCATGTTATTAGTGCAGAAAAGTAGGCTTGTTTAGCTTGCGAGAGGGCAGAGTTGAAACAGGATAGCATAAATTTGTAGTGAAGGAAGTCTGCGAGAGTGTGAGACTTCCTCCAGAGGCGTTCAGAGGAACGAGTGGAGGAACGCAGCATGCGCGTGTGGGAATTTAGCCAGGGTCTAGGGTTAGAAGGGCGAGGGCGGCAGAGAGAAAGCGGGGCATGTAGATCAAGAGATGAGGACAAGACAGAGTTGTACTTTCTGACCAGGTTGTCAGGGTCTGTAGCAGAGCTGAGAGAGGAGAGGGAGGAGTGTAAAGTGGACTCAAAGTCAGGTAAGTGAATAGAGCGCAGGTTTCTGCAGAACCGGGGGGTAGATGGAGGTGGAGAAGGGGAGAAGCGAGATAAAGAGAATGAGATGAGATGATGGTCAGAGAGAGGAAAAGGGGAAATGGAGAAATCAGAGAGAGATAAGTTTTTAGTGAAAACCAGGTCTAAGTAGTGGCCATCCTTGTGGGTGCTGGCTGCAGTCCACTGTTGAAGGCCAAAAGAAGAGGTAAGAGAAAGAAAGCGGGAAGCCCAAGAGAGAGAGGGGTCATCAATGTGGCAATTGAAGTCCCCAAGGAGAAGAACAGGGGAGTCTGAGGAGAGAAAGAAAGAGAGCCAGGATTCAAAGTGAGAGAGAAAGGCAGAAGGGGGATGAGTAGAGGTAGGTGGGCGATAGATGACCGCCACATGAACAGGGAGAGGAGAGAAGATCTGGACAGTGTGAGCCTCAAAGGAGGGAAAAGCAAGAGAGGGGGGAATAGGAAGGGTTCGGTAACGGCAGACAGAGGAGAGCAGGAGCCCCACGCCTCCACCCCTGCCATCAGGGCGCGGTGTGTGTGTGTGTATCAGTGTGTCTGTATCTGTGTGTGTGTGTGTGTGTGTGTATCAGTGTGGCTTTTTTGGCGATAAGCTGGTGATAAGTGGCTTATCGCTGCTTACTGCATGAGGGCCTTAGGGAGGATTTGTTCCTTTAAAGTACACCTAGTTTGGCATAGGATTTGGATGTCAGGGTATCAATGTGCAACCCAAATGTTAAATGGGAGTTGAATGATCAGATATTTCAAACAAGTAACAGGGGCTAGGATGGTTTTAGAGCTGGTTTTTATCTGAAGCTCTGTCATTGGCAGCTTTAGCAATTTAGCTCTGGTCCCAAATACCATTGTTACAGTCTTGTCAGTGTTTAAAATCAGTTTGTTTTGGGAAATCCAGTTTCAAGTCTCAAAAATCAGATTGAAGTACGTGTTCAAGGTCAGAGAGGCGAGGGCTGCGTGCATATAGGATAAGATCTAAGGCCTCTCACAATAACCCGTTAGGAATATTAATTCCTCATCTATCCGACATAAGTATAAAATATAGTCTACCAAGACCCCTAATACAGAGTTACCCACCTTATACGGGAGCAGCTGCCAGACGAGTATAGTAAATGTATCTTATTTCTTTTGCCACTGGAGGGCAGCGTGGAGTTGCAAGGAGTGGCGCCCGTAAGGACGACGTGCCAGTTAGGCGGAAGGAGAAGCGCACACACTTTTATGTGAAACGGATATATTTGGGGAGGGATTTAGGAGTCTGAGTAAGAAAATTAACCATTTAAATATGTACAGATTTAATCCCACTTTTGGAAATTAGGGATGTTGCCTAAAAGTTTGAGAATGCATAAAGTGCCACCCATGGGCTTTAATGAAGCAGCATTTGTGGGCTAAAGGGAACAGCATTCTGTATAAAGGTATTTTGGACTCGATATAAATAATTGATGCCAAAAACTAATATTAAGTAAATTGAGAATGGAAAAATCTTCAACACAAACGTACAGAATGTGATATTCTGAGAGATCTTACAGATGTTATCAAATCCCACAATGAATATATAGAAAATGTCTGTATAGAACGAGTCAAACAAGAATATGCCAATAAAACGTTTAATTGGGAGATACAGGGGCCACAATTCAGGTCATTTAGCTGAAAGAAGAGAAGCCGGTCAGCCGGTAGAGCAGGTCAGCCGGTCAGCCAGTAGAGCAGGTCAGCAGGTCAGCCAGAAGAGCAGGTCAGCCGGTCAGCCGGTAGAGCAGGTCAGCCGGTCAGCTCTGAGATCAGCATTACTTATATCCCCTAAACGTTGTCCCCTGCATGTAATGCTGCAGAACAGCCTACACTGCATATACTGTACATGAGATACTTAACCCTTTCTTTTCGCTCGACTAATCTGAATGATTTGCTAATTGGTTTGTAATTAGAGAGATATTTGTAGCAGAATCCCATGTATGTTATTTTTACCTTTTTAGATACCGTTTTGTGTAATAAAATATATGAGATCAGAGGGGCTTCCTGTTTGCACTCGTGTTTTGGCAGAAGTGTATATGTGACCCTATAAATCTCCCTCACACCTGGGCTTGGCAGCGTGACACTAGTGCAGCGTCCTGGGGAAGAATCACTGAGCTGTTAGCAATAGATACAACGGATAGAAAAGACACTACACATAGGTTTGATTAAAGAGAGTATTTTATTGAAATAATGAATCTCTTTGCTGGGAGGGGCCTGCAGCACATTGCAGAGCGATATAGTAACACGCAGAGCAATGCATTGCAGGCCCCTCCGGCAGCAAAGGGGTGAAGACCAATGCAGGGTGTATAAAGATCTCACTGATAATTCATGCACAAAGTGCAGTTTGTTGCTGTGATCCAGAGGAAGGCGAAACATAACCCCTGCTGTGCAATGGGGGAAAAAAATTCCTTCCTGACCCCATTAAATGGCGATCGGATGGTCCCTGGATCACTGCGCAGTGAGATCAGATGGAGCAGCACAGATCAGCGTTGTTATACACAGGGGCACACTCAGTATATAGAGATGCGGGTGATGGGGCCCTTGTGCCCCTGTGTATAACTCACCTGCTCCCCCATCCCCCTGCATATCTATCCCATTCACCCCTTTTCCTCCCGCATACCTCGCAGGGCCGGCCGGCCATTAGGCGGTCGCCTAGCGCGCAGAGGTCCTAGGGGCGCATTAATAATCATTATTATTTTTTCCTCTTATTATTTTATTTATTTATCTTTTTTTTTAAATTATTATTCTTTTTTTTATCCAGTATTTTGGCGCCCTTTTATTTTTATTTTGCGTTGCGCTGGGGTGCGGTCGCACCCCCCTGCAGCCCCGATATCTACGCCACTGTTTATTTTATTATTTTATTTATCTTATTATTTTTTATACAACTGGGGCACAAATTTTAAGTTTTGCCTCGGGCGCATGAAACCCGTGCTCTGGCCCTGCTCCTTGTTCTCTCTCACCCTCTCACGCCCAATATCCCTATCTCCCTCTAGTACCTGCCCCTCCCTCAGCCTTCCTGATCTTATCTGCCTCTCCTGCGGTCAAACCAACTTCTCAGGGCCCCTAGAATACCCCTGTATCTACGCCCTGGCTCCTCTGCTACCTGCACCTGGCTTCTTCTCCGCCTAAAAAAGGTGAAGCAGCAGATCTGTCCGCACCTCTCGTATTCTCCTACCTGCTCCCGGGGTCTTCTCCTCCGCCTAAAAAAGGTGAAGCAGCAGATCCGGCCACACCTGTCGTATGCTCCTTGGTCATCGTACACCACGTCTGCGTCATCGGCCGCCTTGTAGCCCACCTCATTGTTCCACTTGACGCCCGCTTTGTCGTATGCCTCGTCGTCCGCCTCGTAGCCCGCCTCGTCGTCTGGTGGCACAAAGGGCGCCACCTTCGTGTGTGTCCTGATCTGTAGGAGACATGAAGTGTTTGTAACCAGGGACAGTGATACTCTGTATCGCAAGAGCTCCTGTGCCACTTATACCCCATCCCCAATACCACGTTATACCGCCCTCCACAGGGCAAATACCCGTTATACCCACCTCCCCAGGCCCAGTACCCAGTTATACAACCTTCCCAAGGCCCAGTACCCTGTTATACGCCCCTCCCCAGGCCCAGTACTCGTTATACCCACCTCACCAGGCCCAGTACCCATTATATACCCCTCCCCAGAAGGTCATGTTTCTATTTATCAAAAATACATTGAGTTACCTCTGGTTTTCAGGCATGTCCTGGGGGAGTTATCACAGAGACACAGAAACGTCGCTGAGTTTGGGTTAGTAACTCCCTTAACTTCTCAGCAGTTGAATTCCCCATTAGGCGCTTAGCACGTTAAAAACAAGCGTTGCTATTTCTCTGCATGAAGTTGCAGGTAATTGGAAGAGTTACACAGTGACGGCTATTTCATCACTCACCTTCTTCCCCCGAAACGGTCTTTTCTGTCTTATTTCCGGCTTCACATCGGATATCCATATCCATTCTTGGCCTCTGATCTGTATGCAGGACAATGCTTTAAGACAGGGTTGCACAACCTTTTCCCCCTGCTCCCCCCTCCACCTTCCCCACCTTGTCTCCGACGTTCTGATGTAACGACGTCATGTGATATCACGTTGCTATGGCAATGCCACATCATGTGACGCCACATTGCTGTCGCCAGAAGCCGCCGGAGACAAGGAAAGGGAACTTACAGAGGCCTTGCACGCGATCTCCGGCATTTAATTTAAATGCTGTGGGGAAGAGCGAGGGGCCTCTGTAAGCGCCGAGCCCCTCCTCCCAAGAAAATGTCGTGCCCCTCGATTTGCGCACCCCTGCTTTAAGAGATATTCTGGGACCCTCCAACTCCTCCATCGGACCCTTCCTCATATTGACTGACCTTGCAGTGCTCTGCACTGACTTGCACTGACCTGCTATGGTGCCTCTCAAAATACCATGCTAACTCATTCTGAACATACATGTGTCCTTTTTACATGTTACTCAGCTTGTATGGGCCACAGACAGCTTTCCCGGGGTCCAGGACTAGTTTCCACCGGGGACACTCACCCATGGGTCGGCGACTTTGCGAGAACCCACCCCCCCCAACCTGTTTTCTCTTGCACTGCCATAGACAACAACATTTCGGCCTGCTGGTCTTTCTCAGGTAAAGTGGCTAAACCCACTAAATCCAGCAAAGAAAGGCCAGCAGCCGAAACATTGTAGTCTGTGGCACAATAAATTATCTTTTTTTATTCAAATCCGTGTGCCCTTTCCCATCAATCATATTGTATCCATTGGACGAAATGCCGGTCTTCCCTGAGACTAAGGGGCACCGGTAAAAGTATCACTACTTATTGTTTTTTTTTGGTGTGCAGCAAATCCCCATCATTTTTGCGTTCTCTTGCTCTGCCCCAATCTGACACACCACCTTGCTCTCTCACCCCCCTCTTAGACTCCCCTGTCACCCTTTCCTTCCTCAAAGGATGTCCTTTAATCAGATCTTACCCAAATTGTCTCCATCTCCCTTGGAAATGTTCTGTCTTTAAGCTGTGCGGCTCCTCTTGATCCGAACTTTCTTAGCTGACCCCTTTAGGTTTCGGCTCCGAGGGTCTAAAAAATAAGCGACTCCGAAAAGATGTGAAATATGCGCACGGGTCCTAATGGGGCACTGAGGGGGAGACTTAAATACTAGTAAATATAATCTACTGTGCTAACAAATATAATCTATTAACTAAGAAATATAACTTATTAAACTAAGAAATATAATTTATTAAACTAACAAATATAACTTATTAAACTAAGAAATATAACTTATTAAACTAAGAAATATATTTTATTAAACTAAGTAATATAACTTATTAAACTAAGAAATATAACTTATTAAACTTAGAAATATAATCTATTAAACTAAATAAATATCTATTCAACTAAATAAATATAATCTATTTAAAAACAATACAATAAAAAGCTGGAGAAATGATACGTCAACCAAGCAACAGATGTGATGCCAATAAGCGTTGAACTCCTTGCAGATCCACCGTCAGCTGGTTGTGGCAGAAAGTGGTGACATACAGTAGAACAGAGTGGTTGAGCTGTAACCACGGCAGTCAGGTCAGAAATCAACACAATATTTTTTGAAATTTAGAATGAGAATGTTCTGTATGTCACATTCTGGGCTCAGACTCTGAGCCCTGTCACATGTTAGCAGCTTGTGATAATAGAAAGTATCCATATACTGGGATGTGATAAGAAACATGAAGGTCATTTTATAATGGGTCCCATAACCTGCTTTATATGAAGTATCATTTTACACTAATTAGTAGAGATGTTACATTTTGAAAAATAGCACTTCTGGCGACATTGTTCATTTTCTCTACAAATGATAAATGAAAAAGTTGGATAAAACGTTATATGTGTGTGTGCGCGCGCAATATATATATATAGAGGTATCAGTACCGTGTTAGCCGAGCTTCAATAATCAAAAAATAAATAGATAATACCGTTCTGTGGCTAACGAAATGCTTTTATTTGTGCGAGCTTTCGAGATACACTGATCTCTTCTTCCGGCGATGTTACAATGAATGAAGCAAGCAAAAGGTATACTTAAAAACAGTGTCTCTTGGAATGTTATCTGTGCTGGTCCTTCCCCCGGTGTGGATGTGTTTTATGCCTAGAGACAGCTGTGTGTGCATAGATATAGCACAGTATGTTAAATTACGCTGCGGGGTCATGTGACGTCACCCTCGTCAAATGCCGCTGCAGGTCACATGACGCCGCATCAAGGTAAGGGGGGGGGGCGCGAGCACCGGCAGGGGGGCGAGCTGCAAAAGTTTGTGCTCCCCTGGTATAACCAATAAATAATATAGCTGATATAGCAATTTGGTTGTGGCTAGAGAGAGATTATAATGGCAGTGAGAATTAGTGGTCAGAATTAATAACAGTGCAATTACTAAAAAGTAGCTGTAATAAAATAATAATAAACACTATGCCTAAACACAATAAAAGTCCAGAAACCTAGCTCTAATAGCTATGTTATAACTCAATCATAAAAGGATCCAATTCGGGCGTCCTCTGGAGCCCTGGCAGCTCTCTTCAGGGAAACAACCACCTCCTCGATAGATATCTAAACAAAAAAAAGAAGAGAAAGCGCCCGCTCCATGTGTAAATTCGGTTTAACAATTTCATTTCCTGGACAAGATAAAAATAGCAAACTCACAAACATCCGTTTGGTAAAAGCATTGTGTGAGACAGGCTCGGGCTCCGTGGTAATCCGGTGGTCACTCCGCAGCTCCAGACTTTGGACGATGACCGGGAAACTCGATAGGCTGCGCCCCTCGCAGTGTGGTCCTCCAGCAATCTGTGGTATGTTGTGGTTCCACTGTAAATCCGGTGTCTCGTCTTGGTCGCGTACCAACTTCCCTTCCGGCGTCAGGACGTATAGTGTGGCAATAGCAACGAGAAGAAAGTACTGAGGTGGGGTTGGATCCTCCTCGGTTATTTCTTGTTTTATTAATAAATAATTTACTATATTTTAATCTCTGGTGCGCATTGTGTGCATTTTTCTTCTTGTCTGCACAGTGCTTCAGATGCTGCATCTGAAAAAATGCCGGTGGATCGGGATGTGAGGTAGGAAAGTGACGTCCGCGCCGGAACGTTATTGCCACGCCTCCAAATATTTATTGCCACGCCCCCAATCGCACCCGCTGCATACCCTGCAAAGCCATAAAAAAGCTCAGGCTTCAGCAAGTGTATTGCAGCGTGTGTGCCTTCCCTCCGTCTGAAATACTATAGACGCAGCCTTATCGACGCTTACTAAATAGGCCCGTGTCTCTCTCTCTCTCTCTGTGTCTCTCTCTCTCTCTCTGTGTCTCTCTCTCTCTCTCTGTGTCTCTGTCTCTCTCTGTGTGTCTCTGTCTCTCTCTGTGTGTCTCTCTGTGTCTCTGTCTCTCTCTCTGTGTCTCTGTCTCTCTCTGTGTGTCTCTGTTTCTCTCTGTGTGTCTCTGTCAAAAGAACATTTCAGTATTGCCAAAGCGTGAGTAAAAGGGGGTGTGGGACAATGATTACACGAATACTAGGGGGTACGGTATAATGGTTATACAGTACATTACTTTTGTCTCTCTCTCCCTATGTCCCTCTCTCTGTCTCTCTCTCATTCTCTGTCTCTCATTCTCTGTCTCTCTCTCATTCTCTGTCTCTCTCTCTCATCCCTGTATGATAGGTATGTTCCAACTCTATTTTTTGCTCTTCTTTTCCGTTTGAGGGAGTCCCTCACCTCTTCAGCCACACACCAGGAACGCTGGGTTGCTTTCAGACGCTCGGAGAGGCGGATAGAGTTGTGGATTGCAGGCACTGATTTATCTGGTAAGTACCGCAAACATGCTTGAACAAGGGCCGTAGACATTTTATTTGATGGTTTAGATTATCATTGTCTGTGGTTGTTAGTTATTGGTATTAGAGTTTTTTGATGTTGTTACGAATCAAATACATTTTGAAGTAGTAATCCCCTCCGAACTGGGCATTCCTGGCCAATAATGCTCTGGCTGTAAGAGTTGAAGGGCCCAAGCAAAGCCCCCACCTCTATACACACTAACACTGCAGGGGTATCAGAGTGTCTTGTTGTCATGGCAACAGGGGGTGTCACGTGATGTAATTTGTTTAATAAATTATTTTTTAAGGTGTCCCGGTTTTTCATTTTCGAAATCTGGTCACCCTATTGATCAAGCAGAAAAAGTGAAGAAACAATTGTAGTTTTGCTAATGGACGTCATTTTGGCATATCATTCGCTTTGAGGATACCCATTAATATGAAGAAAAATAACATCGATTCCCAATGTAGCCCCCCTTCCCTGGGCCAATCGCAGATCGGGCCCCCCTCCTCTGTACTAGGGTCTGGCTACGTGTCTGAGTGTGGTGCATACCTGCTGGCAACAGGGGGGCCTGAGTCTCCCGCGATGGTATGGGGGATGACAGGATCAGGTTTCTGGGGTGAATGCCTCCGTCTTATCAGAGCAGGATGAAATTTCTCTTCAGAAGGACTTGGAGAGACTGGAAACGTGGGCAGGTAAATGGCAAATGAGGTTTAATACAGATAAATATAAGGTTATGCATTTGGGATGCAAGAATAAAAAGGCGACTTACAAATTAAATGGAGATATATTGGGGGAATCCTTGATGGAGAAGGATTTAGGGGTGCTTGTAGACAGCAGGCTTAGCAATAGTGCCCAATGTCATGCAGTAGCTGCAAAGGCAAACAAGATCTTATCTTGCATCAAACGGGCAATGGATGGAAGGGAAGTAGACATAATTATGCCCCTTTACAAAGCATTAGTAAGACCACACCTTGAATATGGAGTACAATTTTGGGCACCAATCCTAAGAAAAGACATTTTGGAACTAGAGAGAGTGCAGAGAAGAGCCACCAAATTAATAAAGGGGATGGACATTCTAACTTATGAGGAGAGGCTAGCTATATTGGATTTATTTACATTAGAAAAGAGGCGTCTAAGAGGGGATATGATAACTATATACAAATATATTCAGGGACAATACAAGGAGCTTTCAAAAGAACTATTCATCCCACGGGCAGTACAAAGGACTCGGGGCCATCCCTTAAGGTTGGAGGAAAGGAAATTTCACCAGCAACAAAGGAAAGGGTTCTTTACAGTAAGGGCAGTTAAAATGTGGAACTCATTACCCATGGAGACTGTGATGGCAGATACAATAGATTTGTTTAAAAAAAGGTTGGACATCTTTTTAGATGGGACAGGTATACAGGGATATACCAAATAAGTATATATGGGAAGGATGTTGATCCAGGGATTAATCCGATTGCCAATTCTTGGAGTCAGGAAGGAATTAATTTTTCCCCTTAATGGGGTTTTTTGTTTGCCTTCCTCTGGATCAATAAGTAAGTATCTGTTGTCTGAATTTAGCATAGGTTGAACTTGATGGACGTACGTCTTTTTTCAACCTCATCTATTATGTAACTATGTATGTAATGGTGCAGCGCCTCCATCTCTGAGCCCCAGGAATACGGGTGGAATCCTTCCAGAGAGTCCCCCCCCCCCCCCTCGGGGATGAGAGATTCCAGTCTCACACTGTATATCTTTAAAAGCAGCCGCAGCTCTTTATTCACAGCAGCAGAATAGCAGCAACAAGACTATCAATCAGGTACAGGGTGTCTTCCTCCACACAGGACTGCTCTCCCTCAGGATGGTCTCTGTGTCCCTGCCACCACCCCAGGTCAAGGGCACCCAGGGTGGGGCTAGCTCTTCCCTCGCCCCCTAAACAGGGTGAGAGGAATTGGTCCACCTCCCTAACTAAGGTTGCATCAGCTCTACTCAGAGGCTGATGGCTCCCCTTCTCCAACGGCCAATTGATATAGGCTCTCTCTGTCACCCTGGGCCAGCCAGGTGACAGACTCAGCAGACTCTAACTCTGGACTGAACTCTTAACTCTGAGACACACTTCTACTAAATAGGAAGTGCACTGCTCTTTATGATATTGGCAGGCACTGCCCCTGTGTCTCTGCCTACCACACAGGGTCAGGTACCAATTTCAGGAATGTCCCGTTATTAGCGTAAACACAACAGAGTTCCATGGATCTAGCATTAAGACTGTAAGCTCTGCAGGCCAGGGATTTCCTTTCCTATTGTCTGATTTTGTTTGTTGCACTTATTGTACTATAATTCTCTGTACTGTATTGCCTCTCTTATAAAGCGCTATATAAATAAATATTTACATACATAATATATCTTAATGCATCTTAAGACACCTTAGAGTTCCCTCTATAAGACACTTTATGGTCCACTCAAGTGAATAGTCTGTAAGTAGGGTGACCATTCGTCCCGGTTTTGCCGGGACAGTCCCGTTTTTTTCTGCCCTGTCCCGATTTTAGCTCCGTCCCGGTTATGTCCCGGTTTTTGTCCCTGGTCCCGGTATTGCGGGGCAGCGGCGGTGAGGAGAATGCGGCGGCCGGTAAGTATTTTCTATGTGTGTGTGTGAATGCTGCCGGGGAGACTGAATGAAGGAGAATGCTGGGGGCGGGACTTAGAATGCCGGCCGGCCCGCAGGGGATTGGTTGCAGGCAGGTCAGAGGAAGCCGGGGGCGGGACTTCCGCTTTGTGCAGAGCACACGTGTCTTCCCGCTCCCGGCTCCTCTGTTCACGGTGAGTGTCCCCTTTCTATCCCGGGTCCCAGCCAGGGGGGGTAATAGGAGGTGGTAGCGGGGGTGCGCCTACCTTTGTACCACCTTGTACCTTTGCCCCCCTGGCCTCCCACCATTGCCCCCCCGGCGCTCCCACCATTGCCCCATCGGCACTCCCACCTTTGCCCCCCGGCGCTCCCACCTTTGCCCCCCGGCGCTCCCACCTTTGCCCCATCGGCACTCCCACCTTTGCCCCCCGGCGCTCCCACCTTTGCCCCCCCCGGCGCTCACAGCTTTGCCACCCGGCGCTCCCACCTTTGCCCCTCCGGCGCTCACAGCTTTGTCCCCCTGGCGCTCGCAGCTTTGCCCCCCCGGCGCTCCCACCTTTGCTCCCCCGGCGCTCACAGCTTTGTCCCCCGTCGCTCACAGCTTTGCCCCCCGGCGCTCACTTCCCCCCCGTCCCCTTGGTGTGGGAGATGGGCTCGGGGGCGGGCAGTGGTTGCTGCGCGGTCGCAGGCGGTGCAGGGGGAGGCGGGGTGTATCTCTGTGTGTATCATTGTGTGTGTGTGTATCAGTGTGTGTGTATCAGTGTGTGTGTGTGTATCAGTGTGTGTGTGTGTGTGTGTGTGTGTGTGTTTCAGTGTGTGTGTGTGTTTCAGTGTGTGTGTGTGTATCTGTATCTGTGTGTGTGTGTGTGTGTGTGTGTGTGTGTGTGTGTGTGTGTGTGTGTGTGTGGGTGTGTGTGTGTATCTGTGTGTGTGTATGTGTATCAGTGTGTGTGTGTGTGTGTGTGTATGTGTATCAGTGTGTGTGTGTGTGTGTGTGTGTGTGTGTGTGTGTGTGTGTGTGTGTGTGTGTGTGTGTGTGTGTATCTCTGTGTGTTTGTGTATCTGTGTGTGTGTGTATCTGTGTGTGTGTGTATCTGTGTGTGTGTGTGTGTGTGTGTGTGTGTGTGTGTGTGTGTGTGTGTGTGTGTGTGTGTGTGTGTGTGTGTGTGTGTGTGTGTATTTGTGTGTGTGTGTGTGTGTGTGTATCTCTGTGTGTTTGTGTATCTGTGTGTGTGTGTATCTGTGTGTGTGTGTATCTGTGTGTGTGTGTATCTGTGTGTGTGTGTGTGTGTGTGTGTGTGTTTGTGTGTGTCAGTGTGTGTGTATCAGTGTGTGTGTGTATCAGTGTGTGTGTGTGTGTGTGTGTGTGTGTTTGTGTGTGTCAGTGTGTGTGTATCAGTGTGTGTGTGTATCAGTGTGTGTGTGTGTGTGTTTCAGTGTGTGTGTTTGTTTCAGTGTGTGTGTGTGTGTGTGTGTATCAGTGTGTGTGTGTGTGTGTGTGTGTGTGTGTATCAGTGGGTCTGTGTGTGTGTGTATCAGTGGGTCTGTGTGTGTGTGTATCAGTGGGTCTGTGTGTGTGTGTGAATCAGTGTGTGTGTGTGTGTGTGTGTGTGTGTGTGAATCAGTGTGTGTGTGTGTGTGTGTGTGTGTGTGTGTGTGTGTGTGTGTATTAGTGGGTGGGTGAGTAGTTTGTGTGTGTGTGTGTGTATCAGTGTGTCTGTATCTGTGTGTGTGTGTATTGTATTGTATTGTATGTCTTTATTTATATAGCGCCATTAGTGTACATAGCGCTTCACAGTAGTAATACATGTGGTAATCAAATAAATAACAGATAATATAAATAACATATCATGGGAATAAGTGCTTTAGACATAAAAGTAACATTTCGGAAGAGGAGTCCCTGCCCCGAGGAGCTTACAGTCTAATTGGTAGGTAGGGAGAACGTACAGAGACAGTAGGAGGGAGTTCTGGTAAGTGCGTCTGCAGGGGGTCAAGCATTATGTATCGTGATTAGAATATCCACAGTGCTATTCATATGCTTCTTTAAGCAAGTGTGTCTTAAGGTGGGTCTTAAAGGTGGATAGAGAGGGTGCTAGTCGGGTACTGAGGGGAAGGGCATTCCAGAGATGTGGGGCAGTCAGTGAAAAAGGTTTAAGGCGGGAGAGGGCTTTAGATACAAAGGGGGTAGAAAGAAGACATCCTTGAGAAGAACGCAAGAGTCTGGATGGTGCATACCGAGAAATTAGGGATGAGATGTAAGGAGGGGCAGAAGAATGTAAAGCTTTAAAAGTGAGGAGAAGAATGGAGTGTGAGATGCGTGATTTGATCGGAAGCCAGGAGAGGGATTTCATGAGGGGAGATGCTGAGACAGATCTAGGAAAGAGTAGAGTGATTCTGACAGCAGCATTTAGGATAGATTGTAGGGGAGACAGGTGAGAGGCAGGAAGGCCGGACAGCAGGAGGTTACAGTAATCAAGACGGGAGAGAATGAGGGCCTGAGTCAGAGTTTTAGCAGTCGAACAACAGAGGAAAGGGCGTATCTTAGTTATATTGCGGAGGAAAAAGCGACAAGTTTTAGAAATGTTTTGAATGTGAGGGGCGAATGTGAGAGAGGAGTCGAACGTGACCCCTAGGCAGCGTGCTTGGGCTACTGGGTGAATGATTGTAGTTCCAACAGTAATGTGGAAGGAGGTAGTAGGGCCAGGTTTGGGAGGAAGTATGAGGAGCTCTGTTTTAGCCATGTTGAGTTTAAGGCGTCGGAGGGCCATCCAGGATGATATAGCAGAGAGACATTCAGAAACTTTGGTTTGTACAGCAGGTGTAAGGTCAGGTGTTGAAAAGTATATTTGTGTGTCGTCGGCATAGAGGTGATAATTAAACCCAAAAGATGTTATTAGGTCACCTAGAGAGAGTGTGTACAGAGAAAAGAGAAGAGGTCCCAGGACAGAGCCCTGGGGTACCCCCACAGAGAGATCAATAGAGGAGGAGGAGGTGTTAGCAGAAGAGACACTAAAAGTACGATGGGAGAGGTAGGATGAGATCCAGGATAGAGCTTTGTTCCGAATACCTAGAGTATGGAGAATGTGGAGGAGAAGAGGGTGGTCCACGGTGTCAAATGCTGCAGAGAGGTCGAGTAATATGAGCAGAGTGTAATGACCTCTGTCTTTGGCAGCATGGAGGTCGTCAGTTATTTAAGTGAGGGCTGTTTCCGTGGAGTGAGCAGTGCGGAAGCCAGATTGTAGAGGGTCTAGGAGAGAATAAGTGTTGAGAAAATGGAGCAAGCGAGAGAATACAAGACGTTCAAGTAGTTTAGAGGCAAAAGGCAGGAGGGAGACAGGTCGATAGTTAGAAAGACAGGTAGGGTCAAGCTTGCTGTTTTTGAGTAATGGTATGACTGTTGCATGTTTGAAGGAGGATGGAAAGGTTCCAGAGCAGAGGGAGGAGTTAAAAATGTGTGTAAGCGTAGGGATTATAGTAGGAGCTAGAGGTTTTAGGAGATGGGAGGGAATGGGGTCAAGAGGGCAAGTGATAGAGGGAGAAGAGGAGATCAACAGCGACACATCCTCCTCTGAGACAGTGGAAAAAGACTCAAGGAAGGCAGGAGGAGAGTTAGGAAGAGGTGTAGGATGGGGGGAAGAAACAGAGGGGATGTTCTGCCGTATGGATTCCACCTTTTCCTTAAAATAGTCTGCAAAGTCCTGAGCGGAGATGGAGGAAGGAGAGGCAGCTGAGGGTGGTTTGAGTAGAGTATCAAAGACAGAGAACAGTCGGCGTGGGTTAGACTTGTGCATGTTGATTAGTGCAGAAAAGTAGGCTTGTTTAGCTTGCGAGAGGGCAGAGTTGAAACAGGATAGCATAAATTTGTAGTGAAGGAAGTCTGCGAGAGTGTGAGACTTCCTCCAGAGGCGTTCAGAGGAACGAGTGGAGGAACGCAGCATGCGCGTGTGGGAATTTAGCCAGGGTCTAGGGTTAGAAGGGCGAGGGCGGCAGAGAGAAAGCGGGGCATGTAGATCAAGAGATGAGGACAAGACAGAGTTGTACTTTCTGACCAGGTTGTCAGGGTCTGTAGCAGAGCTGAGAGAGGAGAGGGAGGAGTGTAAAGTGGACTCAAAGTCAGGTAAGTGAATAGAGCGCAGGTTTCTGCAGAACCGGGGGGTAGATGGAGGTGGAGAAGGGGAGAAGCGAGATAAAGAGAATGAGATGAGATGATGGTCAGAGAGAGGAAATGGGGAAATAGAGAAATCAGAGAGAGAGAAGTTTTTAGTGAAAACCAGGTCTAAGTAGTGGCCATCCTTGTGGGTGCTGGCTGCAGTCCACTGTTGAAGGCCAAAAGAAGAGGTAAGAGAAAGAAAGCGGGAAGCCCAAGAGAGAGAGGGGTCATCAATGTGGCAATTGAAGTCCCCAAGGAGAAGAACAGGGGAGTCTGAGGAGAGAAAGAAAGAGAGCCAGGATTCAAAGTGAGAGAGAAAGGCAGAAGGGGGATGAGTAGAGGTAGGTGGGCGATAGATGACCGCCACATGAACAGGGAGAGGAGAGAAGATCTGGACAGTGTGAGCCTCAAAGGAGGGAAAAGCAAGAGAGGGGGGAATAGGAAGGGTTCGGTAACGGCAGACAGAGGAGAGCAGGAGCCCCACGCCTCCACCCCTGCCATCAGGGCGCGGTGTGTGTGTGTGTGTATCAGTGTGTCTGTATCTGTGTGTGTGTGTATCAGTGTGGCTTTTTTGGCGATAAGCTGGTGATAAGTGGCTTATCGCTGCTTACTGCATGAGGGCCTTAGGGAGGATTTGTTCCTTTAAAGTACACCTAGTTTGGCATAGGATTTGGATGTCAGGGTATCAATGTGCAACCCAAATGTTAAATGGGAGTTGAATGATCAGATATTTCAAACAAGTAACAGGGGCTAGGATGGTTTTAGAGCTGGTTTTTATCTGAAGCTCTGTCATTGGTAGCTTTAGCAATTTAGCTCTGGTCCCAAATACCATTGTTACAGTCTTGTCAGTGTTTAAAATCAGTTTGTTTTGGGAAATCCAGTTTCAAGTCTCAAAAATCAGATTGAAGTATGTGTTCAAGGTCAGAGAGGCGAGGGCTGCGTGCATATAGGATAAGATCTAAGGCCTCTCACAATAACCCGTTAGGAATATTAATTCCTCATCTATCCGACATAAGTATAAAATATAGTCTACCAAGACCCCTAATACAGAGTTACCCACCTTATACGGGAGCAGCTGCCAGACGAGTATAGTAAATGTATCTTATTTCTTTTGCCACTGAAGGGCAGCGTGGAGTTGCAAGGAGTGGCGCCCGTAAGGACGACGTGCCAGTTAGGCGGAAGGAGAAGCGCACACACTTTTATGTGAAACGGATATATTTGGGGAGGGATTTACTGCTGCGGCACAGTTTATTCGAGCATTTGCCCGTTCTGTGCCGCAGCAGTAGCCTGGCGCGCGCCCGAGTGTGACGGGCGCGCGCCGAAGCAGCGGAAGAGCGCCCTCCGATCGGGGCGCTCTCCCTACCGCTGCCGGGTCCGCCGGGTCCCCCGGAACCCCCTGCCGCTGTCCCGCGATCGCGGGACACCAGGGCTCCCTCGGGGAGCCCCTGGACACGCGTGCAGGGGGCGCACGCTCCCGATGACGCGTGACCGCGCGTCTATGACGCGCGGCACGCCGAGGGGCGGCCACTAGCAAGCCGGGAAATCTCCCGGCTTGCGGTACCGGCCACACTCGAATAAAGTGTGTCGGTAGTGTAGGAGTCTGAGTAAGAAAATTAACCATTTAAATATGTACAGATTTAATCCCACTTTTGGAAATTAGGGATGTTGCCTAAAAGTTTGAGAATGCATAAAGTGCCACCCATGGGCTTTAATGAAGCAGCATTTGTGGGCTAAATGGAACAGCATTCTGTATAAAGGTATTTTGGACTCGATATAAATAATTGATGCCAAAAACTAATATTAAGTAAATTGAGAATGGAAAAATCTTCAACACAAACGTACAGAATGTGATATTCTGAGAGATCTTACAGATGTTATCAAATCCCACAATGAATATATAGAAAATGTCTGTATAGAACGAGTCAAACAAGAATATGCCAATAAAACGTTTAATTGGGAGATACACGGGCCACAATTCAGGCCATTTAGCTGAAAGAAGAGAAGCCGGTCAGCCGGTAGAGCAGGTCAGCCGGTCAGCCAGTAGAGCAGGTCAGCAGGTCAGCCAGAAGAGCAGGTCAGCCGGTCAGCCAGTAGAGCAGGTCAGCCGGTCAGCTCTGAGATCAGCATTACTTATATCCCCTAAACGTTGTCCCCTGCATGTAATGCTGCAGAACAGCCTACACTGCATATACTGTACATGAGATACTTAACCCTTTCTTTTCGCTCAACTAATCTGAATGATTTGCTAATTGGTTTGTAATTAGAGAGATATTTGTAGCAGAATCCCATGTATGTTATTTTTACCTTTTTAGATACCGTTTTGTGTAATAAAAGATATGAGATCAGAGGGGCTTCCTGTTTGCACTCGTGTTTTGGCAGAAGTGTATATGTGACCCTATAAATCTCCCTCACACCCGGGCTTGGCAGCGTGACACTAGTGCAGCGTCCTGGGGAAGAATCACTGAGCTGTTAGCAATAGATACAACGGATAGAAAAGACACTACACATAGGTTTGATTAAAGAGAGTATTTTATTGAAATAATGAATCTCTTTGCTGGGAGGGGCCTGCAGCACATTGCAGAGCGATATAGTAACACGCAGAGCAATGCATTGCAGGCCCCTCCGGCAGCAAAGGGGTGAAGACCAATGCAGGGTGTATAAAGATCTCACTGATAATTCATGCACAAAGGGCAGTTTGTTGCTGTGATCCAGAGGAAGGCGAAACATAACCCCTGCTGTGCAATGGGGGAAAAAAAATCCTTCCTGACCCCATTAAATGGCGATCGGAGGGTCCCTGGATCACTGTGCAGTGAGATCAGATGGAGCAGCACAGATCAGCGTTGTTATACACAGGGGCACACTCAGTATATAGAGATGCGGGTGATGGGGCCCTTGTGCCCCTGTGTATAACTCACCTGCTCCCCCATCCCCCTGCATATCTATCCCATTCACCCCTTTTCCTCCCGCATACCTCGCAGGGCCGGCCGGCCATTAGGCGGTCGCCTAGCGCGCAGAGGTCCTAGGGGCGCATTAATAATCATTATTATTTTTTCCTCTTATTATTTTATTTATTTATCTTTTTTTTTTAAATTATTATTCTTTTTTTTATCCAGTATTTTGGCGCCCTTTTATTTTTATTTTGCGTTGCGCTGGGGTGCGGTCGCACCCCCTGCAGCCCCGATATCTACGCCACTGTTTATTTTATTATTTTATTTATCTTATTATTTTTTATACAACTGGGGCACAAATTTTAAGTTTTGCCTCGGGCGCATGAAACCCGTGCTCCGGCCCTGCTCCTTGTTCTCTCTCACCCTCTCACGCCCAATATCCCTATCTCCCTCTAGTACCTGCCCCTCCCTCATCCTTCCTGATCTTATCTGCCTCTCCTGCGGTCAAACCAACTTCTCAGGGCCCCTAGAATACCCCTGTATCTACGCCCTGGCTCCTCTGCTACCTGCTCCTGGCTTCTTCTCCTCCTAAAAAAGGTGAAGCAGCAGATCTGTCCGCACCTCTCGTATTCTCCTACCTGCTCCCGGGGTCTTCTCCTCCGCCTAAAAAAGGTGAAGCAGCAGATCCGGCCACACCTGTCGTATGCTCCTTGGTCATCGTACACCACATCTGCGTCATCGGCCGCCTTGTAGCCCACCTCATTGTTCCACTTGACGCCCGCTTTGTCATATGCCTCGTCGTCCGCCTCGTAGCCCGCCTCGTCGTCTGGTGGCACAAAGGGCACCACCTTCGTGTGTGTCCTGATCTGCAGGAGGCATGAAGTGATTGTAACCAGGGACAGTGATACTCTGTATCGCAAGAGCTCCTGTGCCACTTATACCCCATCCCCAATACCACGTTATACCGCCCTCCACAGGGCAAATACCCGTTATACCCACCTCCCCAGGCCCAGTACCCAGTTATACAACCCTCCCAAGGCCCAGTACCCTGTTATACGCCCCTCCCCAGGCCCAGTACTCGTTATACCCACCTCACCAGGCCCAGTACCCGTTATACCCACCTCACCAGGCCCAGTACCCATTATATACCCCTCCCCAGAAGGTCATGTTTCTATTTATCAAAAATACATTGAGTTACCTCTGGTTTTCAGGCATGTCCTGGGGGAGTTATCACAGAGACACAGAAACGTCGCTGAGTTTGGGTTAGTAACTCCCTTAACTTCTCAGCAGTTGAATTCCCCATTAGGCGCTTAGCACGTTAAAAACAAGCGTTGCTATTTCTCTGCATGAAGTTGCAGGTAATTGGAAGAGTTACACAGTGACGGCTATTTCATCACTCACCTTCCCCCGAAACGGTCTTTTCTGTCTTATTTCCGGCTTCACATCGGATATCCATATCCATTCTTGGCCTCTGATCTGTATGCAAGGCAATGCTTTAAGACAGGGTTGCACAACCTTTTCCCCCTGCTCCCCCCTCCACCTTCCCCACCTTGTCTCCGACGTTCTGATGTAACGACGTCATGTGATATCACGTTGCTATGGCAATGCCACATCATGTGACGCCACGTTGCTGGCGCCAGAAGCCGCCGGAGACAAAGAAAGGGAACTTACAGAGGCCTTGCGCGCGATCTCCGGCATTTAATTTAAATGCTGTGTGGAAGAGCGAGCGGCCTCTGTAAGCGCCGAGCCCCTCCTCCCAAGAAAATGTCGTGCCCCTTGATTTGCGCACCCCTGCTTTAAGAGATATTCTGGGACCCTCCAACTCCTCCATCGGACCCTTCCTCATATTGACTGACCTTGCAGTGCTCTGCACTGACTTGCACTGACCTGCTATGGTGCCTCTCAAAATACCATGCTAACTCATTCTGAACATACATGTGTCCTTTTTACATGTTACTCAGCTTGTATGGGCCACAGACAGCTTTCCCGGGGTCCAGGACTAGTTTCCACCAGGGACACTCACCCATGGGTCGGCGACTTTGCGAGAACCCACCCCCCCAACCTGTTTTCTCTTGCACTGCCATAGACAACAACATTTCGGCCTGCTGGTCTTTCTCAGGTAAAGTGGCTAAACCCACTAAATCCAGCAAAGAAAGGCCAGCAGCCGAAACATTGTAGTCTGTGGCACAATAAATTATCTTTTTTTATTCAAATCCGTGTGCCCTTTCCCATCAATCATATTGTATCCATTGGACGAAATGCCGGTCTTCCCTGAGACTAAGGGGCACCGGTAAAAGTATCACTACTTATTGTTTTTTTTTGGTGTGCAGCAAATCCCCATCATTTTTGCGTTCTCTTGCTCTGCCCCAATCTGACACACCACCTTGCTCTCTCACCCCCCTCTTAGACTCCCCTGTCACCCTTTCCTTCCTCAAAGGATGTCCTTTAATCAGATCTTACCCAAATTGTCTCCATCTCCCTTGGAAATGTTCTGTCTTTAAGCTGTGCGGCTCCTCTTGATCCGAACTTTCTTAGCTGACCCCTTTAGGTTTCGGCTCCGAGGGTCTAAAAAATAAGCGACTCCGAAAAGATGTGAAATATGCGTACGGGTCCTAATGGGGCACTGAGGGGGAGACTTAAATACTAGTAAATATAATCTACTGTGCTAACAAATATAATCTATTAACTAAGAAATATAACTTATTAAACTAAGAAATATAATTTATTAAACTAACAAATATAACTTATTAAACTAAGAAATATAACTTATTAAACTAACAAATATATTTTATTAAACTAAGAAATATAACTTATTAAACTAAGAAATATAACTTATTAAACTAAGAAATATAATTTATTAAACTAAGAAATATAACTTATTAAACTAAGAAATATAACTTATTAAACTTAGAAATATAATCTATTAAACTAAATAAATATCTATTAAACTAAATAAATATCTATTCAACTAAATAAATATAATCTATTTAAAAACAATACAATTAAAAGCTGGAGAAATGATACGTCAACCAAGCCACAGATGTGATGCCAATCAGCGTTGAACTCCTTGCAGATCCACCGTCAGCTGGTTGTGGCAGAAAGTGGTGACATACAGTAGAACAGAGTGGTTGAGCTGTAACCACGGCAGTCAGGTCAGAAATCAACACAATATTTTTTGAAATTTAGAATGAGAATGTTCTGTATGTCACATTCTGGGCTCAGACTCTGAGCCCTGTCACATGTTAGCAGCTTGTGATAATAGAAAGTATCCATATACTGGGATGTGATAAGAAACATGAAGGTCATTTTATACTGGGTCCCATAACCTGCTATATATACAGGCATACACCGGTTTAAGGACACTCACTTTAAGTACACTCGCGAGTAAGTACATATCGCTAAATAGGAAAACGGCAGCTTACGCATGCGCCTGTCAGCACGTCCTGAACAGCAATACTGGCTCCCTACCTGTATCGAAGCTGTGCGCAAGGGGGGAAACTATAGAGCCTGTTACAAATGTGTTATTTACATCAGTTATGCACGTATATGAAGATTGCTGTACAGTACATGCATCGATAAGTGGGGAAAAGGTAGTACTTCACTTTAAGTACATTTTCGCTTTACATACATGCTCCGGTCCCATTGCGTACGTTAATGCGGGGTATGCCTGTATATATAGAGGTATCAGTACCGTGTTAGCCGAGCTTCAATAATCAAAAAATAAATAGATGATACCGTTCTGTGGCTAACGAAATGCTTTTATTTGTGCGAGCTTTCGAGATACACTGATCTCTTCTTCCGGCGATGTTACAATGAATGAAGCAAGCAAAAGGTATACTTAAAAACAGTGTCTCTTGGAATGTTATCTGTGCTGGTCCTTCCCCCGGTGTGGATGTGTTTTATGCTTAGAGACAGCTGTGTGTGCATAGATATAGCACAGTATGTTAAATTACGCCGCGGGGTCATGTGACGTCACCCTCGTCAAATGCCGCTGCAGGTCACATGACGCCGCATCAAGGTAAGGGGGGGGCGCGAGCACCGGCAGGGGGGCGAGCTGCAAAAGTTTGTGCTCCCCTGGTATAACCAATAAATAATATAGCTGATATAGCAATTTGGTTGTGGCTAGAGAGAGATTATAATGGCAGTGAGAATTAGTGGTCAGAATTAATAACAGTGCAATTACTAAAAAGTAGCTGTAATAAAATAATAATAAACACTCTGCCTAAACACAATAAAAGTCCAGAAACCTAGCTCTAATAGCTATGTTATAACTCAATCATAAAAGGATCCAATTCGGGCGTCCTCTGGAGCCCTGGCAGCTCTCTTCAGGGAAACAACCACCTCCTCGATAGATATCTAAACAAAAAAAAGAAGAGAAAGCGCCCGCTCCATGTGTAAATTCGGTTTAACAATTTCATTTCCTGGACAAGATAAAAATAGCAAACTCACAAACGCCCGTTTGGTAAAAGCATTGTGTGAGACAGGCTCGGGCTCCGTGGTAATCCGGTGGTCAATCCGCAGCTCCAGACTTTGGACGATGACCGGGAAACTCGATAGGCTGCGCCCCTCGCAGTGTGGTCCTCCAGCAATCTGTGGTATGTTGTGGTTCCACTCTGTAAATCCGGTGTCTCGTCTTAGTCGCGTACCAACTTCCCTTCCGGCGTCAGGACGTATAGTGTGGCAATAGCAACGAGAAGAAAGTACTGAGGTGGGGTTGGATCCTCCTCGGTTATTTCTTGTTTTATTAATAAATAATTTACTATATTTTAATCTCTGGTGCGCATTGTGTGCATTTTTCTTCTTGTCTGCACAGTGCTTCAGATGCTGCATCTGAAAAAATGCCGGTGGATCGGGATGTGAGGTAGGGAAGTGACGTCCACGCCGGAACGTTATTGCCACGCCTCCAAATATTTATTGCCACGCCCCCAATCGCACCCGCTGCATACCCTGCAAAGCCATAAAAAAGCTCAGGCTTCAGCAAGTGTATTGCAGCGTGTGTGCCTTCCCTCCGTCTGAAATACTATAGACGCAGCCTTATCGACGCTTACTAAATAGGCCCGTGTCTCTCTCTCTCTCTCTCTCTCTCTGTGTCTCTGTCTCTCTCTGTGTGTCTCTGTCTCTCTCTGTGTGTCTCTATCTCTCTCTGTCTCTCTCTCTGTGTCTCTGTCTCTCTCTCTGTGTCTCTGTCTCTCTCTGTGTGTCTCTGTTTCTCTCTGTGTCTCTGTCAAAAGAACATTTCAGTATTGCCAAAGCGTGAGTAAAAGGGGGTGTGGGACAATGATTACACGAATACTAGGGGGTACGGTACGGTATAATGGTTATACAGTACATTACTTTTGTCTCTCTCTCTCTCTGTGTCTGTCTCTCTCTCTCTGTGTCTCTCTCTCCCTATGTCCCTCTCTCTGTCTCTATCTCATTCTCTGTCTCTCTCTCTCTGTGTCTCTCTCTCATTCTCTGTCTCTCTCTCATTCTCTGTCTCTCATTCTCTGTCTCTCTCTCATTCTCTGTCTCTCTCTCATTCTCTGTCTCTCTCTCATTCTCTGTCTCTCTCTCTCATCCCTGTATGATAGGTATGTTCCAACTCTATTTTTTGCTCTTCTTTTCTGTTTGAGAGGAGGGAGTCCCTCACCTCTTCAGCCACACACCAGGAACGCTGGATTGCTTTCAGACGCTCGGAGAGGCGGATACAGTCGTGGATTGCAGGCACTGATTTATCTGGTAAGTACCGCAAACATGCTTGAACAAGGGCCGTAGACATTTTATTTGACGGTTTAGATTATCATTGTCTGTGGTTGTTAGTTATTGGTATTAGAGTTTTTTGATGTTGTTACGAATCAAATACATTTTGAAGTAGTAATCCCCTCCGAACTGGGCATTCCTGGCCAATAATGCCCTGGCTGGGCCAATCGCAGATCGGGCCCCCCTCCTCTGTACTAGGGTCTGGCTACGTGTCTGAGTGTGGTGCATACCTGCTGGCAACAGGGGGGCCTGAGTCTCCCGCGATGGTATGGGGGATGACAGGATCAGGTTTCTGGGGTGAATGCCTCCATCTCATCAGAGCAGGATGAAATTTCTCTTCAGAAGGACTTGGAGAGACTGGAAACGTGGGCAGGTAAATGGCAAATGAGGTTTAATACAGATAAATGTAAGGTTATGCATTTGGGATGCAAGAATAAAAAGGCGACTTACAAATTAAATGGAGATATATTGGGGGAATCCTTGATGGAGAAGGATTTAGGAGTGCTTGTAGACAGCAGGCTTAGCAATAGTGCCCAATGTCATGCAGTAGCTGCAAAGGCAAACAAGATCTTATCTTGCATCAAACGGGCAATGGATGGAAGGGAAGTAGACATAATTATGCCCCTTTACAAAGCATTAGTAAGACCACACCTTGAATATGGAGTACAATTTTGGGCACCAATCCTAAGAAAAGACATTATGGAACTAGAGAGAATGCAGAGAAGAGCCACCAAATTAATAAAGGGGATGGACATTCTAACTTATGAGGAGAGGCTAGCTATATTGGATTTATTTACATTAGAAAAGAGGCGTCTAAGAGGGGATATGATAACTATATACAAATATATTCAGGGACAATACAAGGAGCTTTCAAAAGAACTATTCATCCCACGGGCAGTACAAAGGACTCGGGGCCATCCCTTAAGGTTGGAGGAAAGGAAATTTCACCAGCAACAAAGGATAGGGTTCTTTACAGTAAGGGCAGTTAAAATGTGGAACTCATTACCCATGGAGACTGTGATGGCAGATACAATAGATTTGTTCAAAAAAAGGTTGGACATCTTTTTAGATGGGACAGGTATACAGGGATATACCAAATAAGTATATATGGGAAGGATGTTGATCCAGGGATTAATCCGATTGCCAATTCTTGGAGTCAGGAAGGAATTAATTTTTCCCCTTAATGGGGTTTTTTGTTTGCCTTCCTCTGGATCAATAAGTAAGTATAGATATAGAATAAAGTATCTGTTGTCTGAATTTAGCATAGGTTGAACTTGATGGACGTACGTCTTTTTTCAACCTCATCTATTATGTAACTATGTAACTACAGCTAAACCCCGTTATAACGCGCCTCGCTATACCGCGATTCGGTTATAACGCGGTTTTCCCGTGGCTCCCGTTTTTAAAAAAAATGCACACACTCACTGCACACACACTGCTCATTGCTCACACTGCACACACTGCACACACACTGCTCACACTGACACTGTCACACACTGCACACTGCACACTGCACACTGCACACACTGCTCACACTGACACACACTGCACAGACACTGCTCATTGCTCACACTGCACACACTGACACACTGCTCATTGCTCACACTGACACACACTGCACACTGCTCTCACACACACACACAGCAAGGTAACCCAACCTCTGTGGTGCCTCTTCAACATTAACCCCCTCACAGCCAGGGGTAAGGGTGTCCGAGCGTCCGGTGTGTCCCCCTCCCCTCTAGGCTGGTGTTACGGCCCGGGGCGGGGGGTGGGACGTCATTATGCTGTGGGGGGGTGGCGGGGCCCTGCGCTGCGGCTGAGTGGCAGGACGACCCTGCGCTATGGCGGGCCCTGTACTGCTGCGCGAGGGCCCTGTGCTGCGGCGGGGGGGGGGGGGATTAGCGGTCTTCCGGAGACTGTGCTTACCTGTCTCCAAAGCAGCACATCCCGACAGCGATCACTTTAGGCACCCCTCACGTTCGCCGTGCGCATGCG
>NW_027456909.1:167500-172500 GCF_040206685.1 Ascaphus truei
TATCTCCTAACCTTTGCCCCCTGCATGTAATGCTGCAGAACAGCCTACACTGCATATACTGTACATGAGATACTTAACCCTTTCTTTTCGCTCGACTCTAATCTGAATGATTTGCAAATTGGTTTGTAATTAAAGAGATATTTGTAGCAGAATCCCATGTATGTTCTTTTTACCTTTTTAGAAACCGTTTTGTGTAATAAAAGATATGACAGATCTTGCACTTGTGTTTTGGCAGAAGTGTATATGTGACCCTATAAATCTCCCTCACACCCGGGCTTGGCAGCGTGACACTAGTGCAGCGTCCTGGGGAAGAATCACTGAGCTGTTAGCAATAGATACAATGGATAGAAAAGACACTACACATAGGTTTGATTAAAGAGAGTATTTTATTGAAATAATGAATCTCTTTGCTGGGAGGGGCCTGCAGCACATTGCAGAGCGATATAGTAACACGCAGAGCAATGCATTGCAGGCCCCTCCGGCAGCAAAGGGGTGAAGACCAATGCAGGGTGTATAAAGATCTCACTGATAATTCATGCACAAAGTGCAGTTTGTTGCTGTGATCCAGAGGAAGGCGAAACATAACCCCTGCTGTGCAATGGGGGGAAAAAATTCCTTCCTGACCCCATTAAATGGCGATCGGATGGTCCCTGGATCACTGCGCAGTGAGATCAGATGGAGCAGCACAGATCAGCGTTGTTATACACAGGGGCACACTCAGTATATAGAGATGCGGGTGATGGGGCCCTTGTGCCCCTGTGTATAACTCACCTGCTCCCCCATCCCCCTGCATATCTATCCCATTCACCCCTTTTCCTCCCGCATACCTCGCAGGGCCGGCCGGCCATTAGGCGGTCGCCTAGCGCGCAGAGGTCCTAGGGGCGCATTAATAATCATTATTATTTTTTCCTCTTATTATTTTATTTATTTATCTTTTTTTTAAAATTATTATTCTTTTTTTTATCCAGTATTTTGGCGCCCTTTTATTTTTATTTTGCGTCGCGCTGGGGTGCGGTCGCACCCCCTGCAGCCACGATAGCTACGCCACTGTTTATTTTATTATTTTATTTATCTTATTATTTTTTATACAACTGGGGCACAAATTTTAAGTTTCGCCTCGAGTGCATGAAACCCGTGCTCCGGCCCTGCTCCTTGTTCTCTCTCACTATCCCAATCTCAATATCCCTATCTCCCTCTAGTACCTGCCCCTCCCGCAGCCTTCCTGATCTTATCTGCCTCTCCTGCGGTCAAACCAACTTCTCAGGGCCCCTAGAAAACCCCTGTATCTACGCCCTGGCTCCTCTGCTACCTGCTCCTGGCTTCTTCTCCGCCTAAAAAAGTTGAAGCAGCAGATTTGTCCGCACCTCTCGTATTCTCCTACCTGCTCCCGGGGTCTTCTCCTCCGCCTAAAAAAGGTGAAGCAGCAGATCCGGCCACACCTGTCGTATGCTCCTTGGTCATCGTACACCACGTCTGCGTCATCGGCCGCCTTGTAGCCCACCTCATTGTTCCACTTGACGCCCGCTTTGTCGTATGCCTCGTCGTCCGCCTCGTAGCCCGCCTCGTCGTCTGGTGGCACAAAGGGCACCACCTTCGTGCGTGTCCTGATCTGCAGGAGGCATGAAGTGTTTGTAACCAGGGACAGTGATACTCTGTATCGCAAGAGCTCCTGTGCCACTTATACCCCATCCCCAATACCACGTTATACCGCCCTCCACAGGGCAAATACCCGTTATATCCACCTCACCAGGCCCAGTACCCGTTATACCCACCTCACCAGGCCCAGTACCCATTATATACCCCTCCCCAGAAGGTCATGTTTCTATTTATCAAAAATACATTGAGTTACCTCTGGTTTTCAAGCATGTCCTGGGGGAGTTATCACAGAGACACAGAAACGTCGCTGAGTTTGGGTTAGTAACTCCCTTAACTTCTCAGCAGTTGAATTCCCCATTAGGCGCTTAGCACGTTAAAAACAAGCGTTGCTATTTCTCTGCATGAAGTTGCAGGTAATTGGAAGAGTTACACAGTGACGGCTATTTCATCACTCACCTTCTTCCCCCGAAACGGTCTTTTCTGTCTTATTTCCGGCTTCACATCGGATATCCATATCCATTCTTGGCCTCTGATCTGTATGCAGGACAATGCTTTAAGACAGGGTTGCACAACCTTTTCCCCCTGCTCCCCCCTCCACCTTCCCCACCTTGTCCCCGACGTTCTGATGTAACGACGTCATGTGATATCACGTTGCTATGGCAATGCCACATCATGTGACGCCACGTTGCTGTCGCCAGAAGCCGCCGGAGACAAGGAAAGGGAACTTACAGAGGCCTTGCGCGCGATCTCCGGCATTTAATTTAAATGCTGTGGGGAAGAGCGAGGGGCCTCTGTAAGCGCCGAGCCCCTCCTCCCAAGAAAATGTCGTGCCCCTCGATTTGCGCACCCCTGCTTTAAGAGATATTCTGGGACCCTCCAACTCCTCCAACCCTTCCTCATATTGACTTACCTTGCAGTGCTCTGCACTGACTTGCACTGACCTGCTATGGTGCCTCTCAAAATACCATGCTAACTCATTCTGAACATACATGTGTCCTTTCTACATGTTACTCAGCTTGTATGGGCCACAGACAGCTTTCCCGGGGTCCAGGACTAGTTTCCACCTGGGACACTCACCCATGGGTCGGCGACCTTGCGAGAACCCACCCCCCCCAACCTGTTTTCTCTTGCACTGCCATAGACAACAACATTTCGGCCTGCTGGCCTTTCTGAGGTAAAGTGGCTAAACCCACTAAATCCAGCAAAGAAAGGCCAGCAGCCGAAACATTGTAGTCTGTGGCACAATAAATTATCTTTTTTTATTCAAATCCGTGTGCCCTTTCCCATCAATCTTATTGTATCCATTGGACGAAATGCCGGTCTTCCCTGAGACGAAGGGGCACCGGTAAAAGTATCACTACTTATTGTTTTTTTTTGGTGTGCAGCAAATCCCCATCATTTTTGCGTTCTCTTGCTCGGCCCCAATCTGACACACCACCTTGCTCTCTCACCCCCCTCTTAGACTCCCCCGTCACCCTTTCCTTCCCCAAAGGTTGTCCTTTAATCAGATCTTACCCAAATTGTCTCCATCTCCCTTGGAAATGTTCTGTCTTTAAGCTGTGCGGTTCCTCTTGATCCGAACTTTCTTAGCTGACCCCTTTAGGTTTCGGCTCCGAGGGTCTAAAAAATAAGCAACTCCGAAAAGATATGAAATATGCGCACGGGTCCTAATGGGGCACTGAGGGGGAGACTTAAATACTAGTAAATATAATCTACTGTGCTAACAAATATAATCTATTAACTAAGAAATATAACTTATTAAACTAAGAAATATAATTTATTAAACTAACAAATATAACTTATTAAACTAACAAATATAACTTATTAAACTGAGAAATAATATTTATTAAACTAAGAAATATAACTTATTAAACTAAGAAATATAACTTATTAAACTAAGAAATATAATTTATTAAACTAAGAAATATAACTTATTAAACTAAGAAATATAATTTATTAAACTAAGAAATATAACTTATTAAACTAAGAAATATAACTTATTAAACTTAGAAATATAATCTATTAAACTAAATAAATATCTATTAAACTAAATAAATATCTATTCAACTAAATAAATATAATCTATTTAAAAACAATACAATAAAATGCTGGAGAAATGATACGTCAACCAAGTCACAGATGTGATGCCAATGAGGGTTGAACTCCTTGCAGATCCACCGTCAGCTGGTTGTGGCAGAAAGTGGTGACATACAGTAGAACAGAGTGGTTGAGCTGTAACCACGGCAGTCAGGTCAGAAATCAACACAATATTTTTTGAAATTTAGAATGAGAATGTTCTGTATGTCACATTCTGGGCTTAGACTCTGAGCCCTGTCACATGTTAGCAGCTTGTGATAATAGAAAGTATCCATATACTGGGATGTGATAAGAAACATGAAGGTCATTTTATACTGGTCCCATAACCTGCTTTATATGAAGTATCATTTTACACTAATTAGTAGAGATGTTACATTTTGAAAAATAGCACTTCTGGCGACATTGTTCATTTTCTCTACAAATGATAAATGAAAAAGTTGGATAAAACGTTATATGTGTGTGCGCGCGCGCAATATATATATATATATAGAGGTATCAGTACCGTTATGCATTTGGGATGCAAGAATAAAAAGGCGACTTACAAATTAAATGGAGATATATTGGGGGAATACTTGAAGGAGAAGGATTTAGGAGTGCTTGTAGACAGCAGGCTTAGCAATAGTGCCCAATGTCATGCAGTAGCTGCAAAGGCAAACAAGATCTTATCTTGCATCAAACGGGCAATGGATGGAAGGGAAGTAGACATAATTATGCCCCTTTACAAAGCATTAGTAAGACCACACCTTGAATATGGAGTACAATTTTGGGCACCAATCCTAAGAAAAGACATTATGGAACTAGAGAGAGTGCAGAGAAGAGCCACCAAATTAATAAAGGGGATGGACATTCTAACTTATGAGGAGAGGCTAGCTATATTGGATTTATTTACATTAGAAAAGAGGCGTCTAAGAGGGGATATGATAACTATATACAAATATATTCAGGGACAATACAAGGAGCTTTCAAAAGAACTATTCATCCCACGGGCAGTACAAAGGACTCGGGCCATCCCTTAAGGTTGGAGGAAAGGAAATTTCACCAGCAACAAAGGAAAGGGTTCATTACAGTAAGGGCAGTTAAAATGTGGAATTCATTACCCATGGAGACTGTGATGGCAGATACAATAGATTTGTTCAAAAAAAGGTTGGACATCTTTTTAGATGGGAAAGGTATACAGGGATATACCAAATAAGTATATATGGGAAGGATGTTGATCCAGGGATTAATCCGATTGCCAATTCTTGGAGTCAGGAAGGAATTAATTTTTCCCCATAATGGGGTTTTTTGTTTGCCTTCCTCTGGATCAA
>NW_027456909.1:177500-185000 GCF_040206685.1 Ascaphus truei
GTGTGTTTCAGTGTGTGTGTGTGTGTGTTTCAGTGTGTGTGTGTGTGTGTTTCTGTGTGTGTGTGTGTGTGTGTGTGTGTGTGTGTGTGTGTGTGTGTGTATCTGTGTGTGTGTATCTGTGTGTATGTGTGTGTGTATCTGTGTGTATGTGTGTGTGTATCAGTGTGGCTTTTTTGGCAATATGCTGGTGATAAGTGGCTTATCGCTGCTTACTGCATGAGGGCCTTAGGGAGGATTTGTTCCTTTAAAGTACACCTAGTTTGGCATAGGATTTGGATGTCAGGGTATCAATGTGCAACCCAAATGTTAAATGGGAGTTGAATGCCCAGATATTTCAAACAAGTAACAGGGGCTAGGATGGTTTTAGAGCTGGTTTTTATCTGAAGCTCTGTCATTGGCAGCTTTAGCAATTTAGCTCTGGTCCCAAATACCATTGTTACAGTCTTGTCAGTGTTTAAAATCAGTTTGTTTTGGGAAATCCAGTTTCAAGTCTCACAAATCAGATTGAAGTACGTGTTCAAGGTCAGAGAGGCGAGGGCTGCGTGCACATAGGATAAGATCTAAGGCCTCTCACAATAACCCGTTAGGAATATTAATTCCTCATCTATCCGACATAAGTATAAAATATAGTCTACCAAGACCCCTAATACAGAGTTACCCACCTTATACGGGAGCAGCTGCCAGACGAGTATAGTAAATGTATCTTATTTCTTTTGCCACTGGAGGGCAGTGTGGAGTTACACGGAGTGGCGCCCGTAAGGACGACGTGCCAGTTAGACGGAAGGAGAAGCGCACACACTTTTATGTGAAACGGATATATTTGGGGAGGGATTTAGGAGTCTGAGTGAGAAAATTTATATTTTGTCACAATGGAAAAATGGAAAAATTAACCATTTAAATATGCACAGATTTTATCCCACTTTTGGAAATTAGGGATGTTGCCTAAAAGTTTGAGAATGCATAAAGTGCCACCCATGGGCTTTAATGAAGCAGCATTTGTGGGCTAAATGGAACAGCATTCTGTATAAAGGTATTTTGGACTCAATATAAATAATTGAAGCCAAAAGCTAATATTAAGTAAATTGAGAATGGAAAAAACTTCAGCACAAACGTACAGAATGTGATATTCTGAGAGATCTTACAGATGTTATCAAATCCCACAATGAATATATAGAAAATGTCTGTATAGAACGAGTCAAACAAGAATACGCCAATAAAACGTTTAAAGCTGCAGTTCAGTCTTTTTTTTTCATTTTATTTATTTTTTTACTTTAATAGTTTCATGTGGGCAATCTCTAATTACCTAAAGAACTGTATAGCTGCAGGTCAATTCGTTCTCCATGTATTGATAGGCGAGATTTGGTGACATAATTAGTGAAGGGATCTGTTTCTCTTCTGCTTCTGTCACTCAGTGGAAGCTCATGAATATTCATGAGCACTCCTGCACTGATATGTGCTAGAGGGAGGGCAGGGCTGACAAAGGGGTGTGCCAGGGCTTGTGACAGGACATGAAGGGGCAGTGCCTTAGCAAATGGCTGTTAAACTAGAATACAAGAAAATTGGTCTTTCAAAGTTGTTGTTTTTTAAAACAGAAAATGCTAAAAGTATTTTTTCTTAATACAGAACTGATTTTATTAAAAAAAACCACACATGCAGGATATTGCCTGAACTGCAGCTTTAATTGGGAGATACAGGGGCCACAATTCAGGTCATTTAGCTGAAAGAAGGGAAGCCAGTCAGCCGGTAGAGCAGGTCAGTCGGTCAGCCAGTAGAGCAGGTCAGCCGGTCAGCCGGTCAGCCGGTCAGCCAGTAGAGCAGGTCAGCTGGTAAGCCAGTAGAGCAGGTCAGCCTGTAGAGCAGGTCAGCCGGTCAGCCAGTAGAGCAGGTCAGCCGGTCAGCCAGTAGAGCAGGTCAGCCGGTAGAGCAGGTCAGCCGGTCAGCCAGTAGAGCAGGTCAGCCGGTCAGCTCTGAGATCAGCATTACTTATATCTCCTAACCTTTGCCCCCTGCATGTAATGCTGCAGAACAGCCTACACTGCATATACTGTACATGAGATACTTAACCCTTTCTTTTCGCTCGACTCTAATCTGAATGATTTGCAAATTGGTTTGTAATTAAAGAGATATTTGTAGCAGAATCCCATGTATGTTCTTTTTACCTTTTTAGAAACCGTTTTGTGTAATAAAAGATATGACAGATCTTGCACTTGTGTTTTGGCAGAAGTGTATATGTGACCCTATAAATCTCCCTCACACCCGGGCTTGGCAGCGTGACACTAGTGCAGCGTCCTGGGGAAGAATCACTGAGCTGTTAGCAATAGATACAATGGATAGAAAAGACACTACACATAGGTTTGATTAAAGAGAGTATTTTATTGAAATAATGAATCTCTTTGCTGGGAGGGGCCTGCAGCACATTGCAGAGCGATATAGTAACACGCAGAGCAATGCATTGCAGGCCCCTCCGGCAGCAAAGGGGTGAAGACCAATGCAGGGTGTATAAAGATCTCACTGATAATTCATGCACAAAGTGCAGTTTGTTGCTGTGATCCAGAGGAAGGCGAAACATAACCCCTGCTGTGCAATGGGGGGAAAAAATTCCTTCCTGACCCCATTAAATGGCGATCGGATGGTCCCTGGATCACTGCGCAGTGAGATCAGATGGAGCAGCACAGATCAGCGTTGTTATACACAGGGGCACACTCAGTATATAGAGATGCGGGTGATGGGGCCCTTGTGCCCCTGTGTATAACTCACCTGCTCCCCCATCCCCCTGCATATCTATCCCATTCACCCCTTTTCCTCCCGCATACCTCGCAGGGCCGGCCGGCCATTAGGCGGTCGCCTAGCGCGCAGAGGTCCTAGGGGCGCATTAATAATCATTATTATTTTTTCCTCTTATTATTTTATTTATTTATCTTTTTTTTAAAATTATTATTCTTTTTTTTATCCAGTATTTTGGCGCCCTTTTATTTTTATTTTGCGTCGCGCTGGGGTGCGGTCGCACCCCCTGCAGCCACGATAGCTACGCCACTGTTTATTTTATTATTTTATTTATCTTATTATTTTTTATACAACTGGGGCACAAATTTTAAGTTTCGCCTCGAGTGCATGAAACCCGTGCTCCGGCCCTGCTCCTTGTTCTCTCTCACTATCCCAATCTCAATATCCCTATCTCCCTCTAGTACCTGCCCCTCCCGCAGCCTTCCTGATCTTATCTGCCTCTCCTGCGGTCAAACCAACTTCTCAGGGCCCCTAGAAAACCCCTGTATCTACGCCCTGGCTCCTCTGCTACCTGCTCCTGGCTTCTTCTCCGCCTAAAAAAGTTGAAGCAGCAGATTTGTCCGCACCTCTCGTATTCTCCTACCTGCTCCCGGGGTCTTCTCCTCCGCCTAAAAAAGGTGAAGCAGCAGATCCGGCCACACCTGTCGTATGCTCCTTGGTCATCGTACACCACGTCTGCGTCATCGGCCGCCTTGTAGCCCACCTCATTGTTCCACTTGACGCCCGCTTTGTCGTATGCCTCGTCGTCCGCCTCGTAGCCCGCCTCGTCGTCTGGTGGCACAAAGGGCACCACCTTCGTGCGTGTCCTGATCTGCAGGAGGCATGAAGTGTTTGTAACCAGGGACAGTGATACTCTGTATCGCAAGAGCTCCTGTGCCACTTATACCCCATCCCCAATACCACGTTATACCGCCCTCCACAGGGCAAATACCCGTTATATCCACCTCACCAGGCCCAGTACCCGTTATACCCACCTCACCAGGCCCAGTACCCATTATATACCCCTCCCCAGAAGGTCATGTTTCTATTTATCAAAAATACATTGAGTTACCTCTGGTTTTCAAGCATGTCCTGGGGGAGTTATCACAGAGACACAGAAACGTCGCTGAGTTTGGGTTAGTAACTCCCTTAACTTCTCAGCAGTTGAATTCCCCATTAGGCGCTTAGCACGTTAAAAACAAGCGTTGCTATTTCTCTGCATGAAGTTGCAGGTAATTGGAAGAGTTACACAGTGACGGCTATTTCATCACTCACCTTCTTCCCCCGAAACGGTCTTTTCTGTCTTATTTCCGGCTTCACATCGGATATCCATATCCATTCTTGGCCTCTGATCTGTATGCAGGACAATGCTTTAAGACAGGGTTGCACAACCTTTTCCCCCTGCTCCCCCCTCCACCTTCCCCACCTTGTCCCCGACGTTCTGATGTAACGACGTCATGTGATATCACGTTGCTATGGCAATGCCACATCATGTGACGCCACGTTGCTGTCGCCAGAAGCCGCCGGAGACAAGGAAAGGGAACTTACAGAGGCCTTGCGCGCGATCTCCGGCATTTAATTTAAATGCTGTGGGGAAGAGCGAGGGGCCTCTGTAAGCGCCGAGCCCCTCCTCCCAAGAAAATGTCGTGCCCCTCGATTTGCGCACCCCTGCTTTAAGAGATATTCTGGGACCCTCCAACTCCTCCAACCCTTCCTCATATTGACTTACCTTGCAGTGCTCTGCACTGACTTGCACTGACCTGCTATGGTGCCTCTCAAAATACCATGCTAACTCATTCTGAACATACATGTGTCCTTTCTACATGTTACTCAGCTTGTATGGGCCACAGACAGCTTTCCCGGGGTCCAGGACTAGTTTCCACCTGGGACACTCACCCATGGGTCGGCGACCTTGCGAGAACCCACCCCCCCCAACCTGTTTTCTCTTGCACTGCCATAGACAACAACATTTCGGCCTGCTGGCCTTTCTGAGGTAAAGTGGCTAAACCCACTAAATCCAGCAAAGAAAGGCCAGCAGCCGAAACATTGTAGTCTGTGGCACAATAAATTATCTTTTTTTATTCAAATCCGTGTGCCCTTTCCCATCAATCTTATTGTATCCATTGGACGAAATGCCGGTCTTCCCTGAGACGAAGGGGCACCGGTAAAAGTATCACTACTTATTGTTTTTTTTTGGTGTGCAGCAAATCCCCATCATTTTTGCGTTCTCTTGCTCGGCCCCAATCTGACACACCACCTTGCTCTCTCACCCCCCTCTTAGACTCCCCCGTCACCCTTTCCTTCCCCAAAGGTTGTCCTTTAATCAGATCTTACCCAAATTGTCTCCATCTCCCTTGGAAATGTTCTGTCTTTAAGCTGTGCGGTTCCTCTTGATCCGAACTTTCTTAGCTGACCCCTTTAGGTTTCGGCTCCGAGGGTCTAAAAAATAAGCAACTCCGAAAAGATATGAAATATGCGCACGGGTCCTAATGGGGCACTGAGGGGGAGACTTAAATACTAGTAAATATAATCTACTGTGCTAACAAATATAATCTATTAACTAAGAAATATAACTTATTAAACTAAGAAATATAATTTATTAAACTAACAAATATAACTTATTAAACTAACAAATATAACTTATTAAACTGAGAAATAATATTTATTAAACTAAGAAATATAACTTATTAAACTAAGAAATATAACTTATTAAACTAAGAAATATAATTTATTAAACTAAGAAATATAACTTATTAAACTAAGAAATATAATTTATTAAACTAAGAAATATAACTTATTAAACTAAGAAATATAACTTATTAAACTTAGAAATATAATCTATTAAACTAAATAAATATCTATTAAACTAAATAAATATCTATTCAACTAAATAAATATAATCTATTTAAAAACAATACAATAAAATGCTGGAGAAATGATACGTCAACCAAGTCACAGATGTGATGCCAATGAGGGTTGAACTCCTTGCAGATCCACCGTCAGCTGGTTGTGGCAGAAAGTGGTGACATACAGTAGAACAGAGTGGTTGAGCTGTAACCACGGCAGTCAGGTCAGAAATCAACACAATATTTTTTGAAATTTAGAATGAGAATGTTCTGTATGTCACATTCTGGGCTTAGACTCTGAGCCCTGTCACATGTTAGCAGCTTGTGATAATAGAAAGTATCCATATACTGGGATGTGATAAGAAACATGAAGGTCATTTTATACTGGTCCCATAACCTGCTTTATATGAAGTATCATTTTACACTAATTAGTAGAGATGTTACATTTTGAAAAATAGCACTTCTGGCGACATTGTTCATTTTCTCTACAAATGATAAATGAAAAAGTTGGATAAAACGTTATATGTGTGTGCGCGCGCGCAATATATATATATATATAGAGGTATCAGTACCGTTATGCATTTGGGATGCAAGAATAAAAAGGCGACTTACAAATTAAATGGAGATATATTGGGGGAATACTTGAAGGAGAAGGATTTAGGAGTGCTTGTAGACAGCAGGCTTAGCAATAGTGCCCAATGTCATGCAGTAGCTGCAAAGGCAAACAAGATCTTATCTTGCATCAAACGGGCAATGGATGGAAGGGAAGTAGACATAATTATGCCCCTTTACAAAGCATTAGTAAGACCACACCTTGAATATGGAGTACAATTTTGGGCACCAATCCTAAGAAAAGACATTATGGAACTAGAGAGAGTGCAGAGAAGAGCCACCAAATTAATAAAGGGGATGGACATTCTAACTTATGAGGAGAGGCTAGCTATATTGGATTTATTTACATTAGAAAAGAGGCGTCTAAGAGGGGATATGATAACTATATACAAATATATTCAGGGACAATACAAGGAGCTTTCAAAAGAACTATTCATCCCACGGGCAGTACAAAGGACTCGGGCCATCCCTTAAGGTTGGAGGAAAGGAAATTTCACCAGCAACAAAGGAAAGGGTTCATTACAGTAAGGGCAGTTAAAATGTGGAATTCATTACCCATGGAGACTGTGATGGCAGATACAATAGATTTGTTCAAAAAAAGGTTGGACATCTTTTTAGATGGGAAAGGTATACAGGGATATACCAAATAAGTATATATGGGAAGGATGTTGATCCAGGGATTAATCCGATTGCCAATTCTTGGAGTCAGGAAGGAATTAATTTTTCCCCATAATGGGGTTTTTTGTTTGCCTTCCTCTGGATCAATAAGTAAGTATAGATATTGATATAAAGTATCTGTTGTCTGAATTTAGCATAGGTTGAACTTGATGGACGTACGTCTTTTTTCAGCCTCATCTACTATGTAACTATGTAACTATGTATGTAATGGTGCAGCGCCTCCATCTCTGAGCCCCAGGAATACGGGTGGAATCCTTCCAGAGAGTCCCCCCCCCCCCCCTCGGGGATGAGAGATTCCAGTCTCACACTGTATATCTTCAAAAGCAGCCGCAGCTCTTTATTCACAGCAGCAGAATAGCAGCAACAAGACTGTCAATCAGGTACAGGGTGTCTTCCTCCACACAGGACTGCTCTCCCTCAGGATGGTCTCTGTGTCCCTGCCACCACCCCAGGTCAAGAGCACCCAGGGTGGGGCTAGCTCTTCCCTCGCCCCCTAAACAGGGTGAGAGGAATTGGTCCACCTCCCTAACTAAGGTTGCATCAGCTCTACTCAGAGGCTGATGGCTCCCCTTCTCCAACGGCCAATTGATATAGGCTCTCT